>NC_043710.1:53258192-53279988 GCF_006229205.1 Suricata suricatta
CGCTTCCAGCCGCACCCCACCCCCACCCCCAGCGCCGCCCTCGGCCTGGCGGCCCCGAGGCTCCGGCCCACCCTGGCGCGCTGCGCCCGCCTGCGGCACACCCTCCCGCTCCACCCCCGGAATCCTTGGTGACGGGAGGGCTCACCACCCAGACTGCACTATGGGGGCTCTACCGATACTCCTAAAATTGGGAGGGGGGGGTTGGGAGCTTCCTGCCAACCTCTCTGAGTCTGAATTATCTGCTTGGGATTTAATGGGATCCACTCCATCAGTGTTCGTATAGATAATAATACACGTCTGTTCCTGTTTACCATTTGCCAGGAATTAGGCTGGGTCCACTCTTACACCGTTTACCTCATTGAGTCCTCAAAACAACTGATGGGACCTGTCATGTGTGTGCATTAGTCCCATTTTATAGATAGGAAAACTGAGGTCACATAATTTCACCAGAAGGCACACAGCCAGTGAGTGGCACAAAGCCAGTGCTTTCCTAAGTGTCTTCTAGGCCTCAGAACCTGCATAGATGCTATCCAGAACATGCGATTCCATGGCCCTATAATTAGGAGAAATGGGATAATAATTAGGAGACACTCTGCATTTGTGGAGGCTGACAATGTATTTTTAGGGAGTTGGAGTCTCTCAGGAAAAAACTGTTTACTTTGGTTTCAGTGTTTTCCAAACTTATTTGAATGAAGAATCTCTTTCTTAAAAACACTCTTGGGGCACCTGGGTCTGACTCTTGATTCAAGTCAGGCCATGATCTCAGGGTTTGTGAGATCCAGCCCAGCATCCAGCTCTGAGATGACAGCAGAGGTGTCTGCTTAGGATTCTCTCTCTCTCTCTCTCTCTCTCTCCCCCAACTGCATGAACACTCTAAATAAATAAACATTTAAAAATAATAAAAAAACACTCTTATGAGCCTCCTGTGGAAGTGTGTTCTGTGAAAACCACGTGGGGACACACTGGCCTCCGTGGTCTCAAGTGCAAGAAGAGCTGTGTAGGCCCCTGTACCTGAAAAGTGCCATGGACCCGTGAGGAAATGTGTTATTCTTACCGCTATTGGGGTCATCGCCACCTTCACTATCTTTCAGGGAATCCTGTCTGTGGCCTTGCTGAGTGCTTCCTATGTGCCAAGCACCGTTCTAACTGCTTTGCGTGTATTAACTAACTTATACCTTACAATTACACAGGTGTTAGCTCCACCTGGAAAAAAATAGGATCATGATAATTATATGAATAATAGATGCAAAACTCTTAGAAGAAAGCACTCAGAATTACTGTAAGCATTTGCTATTATAATGATAATTCCCATTTTCCAGAGAAAACCGAGACACAGAATAGATAATTTTCTCTAGGCCGCACTGCTGGTCAGTGACTAGGAACCCAGGCAGCCTGGGGGCAGGGCCTGTGCTAGGAACTAATGTACATTCTGCCTCTGCCAGAGGTAGACGGGAACCCCACATCTGGGCCCGTCAGCAAAGCCAGGATTCCCTGTGAGAGCATCTCTTCCCTATGCAGGGCCACCACCACCTATCCCGCCCATCCACCTGCCGGTCACAACCACCACCACAAGCACCCTCATGGGAGAAGAAAGGGGACAGGATCTGGGGTTATACAATCCTGGGTCGGACCTCGGCTCTGCCATTTATGGGCTGGGCGATCTTACACAAGTAACTTAACCATCAGTTTTGTCATCGGTAAAAGGACAGCATCATCTACAGGTGTGTGTGAGGAAGGACTCAGATGACAGACACAAAGCACTTAATGCAGGGCCTGACCCATCAAGAGCACTCAGTAAATGATGGCTCAGCACCTGCCCCCCGACTCCCACCTCCTCTGCTGGGTCCCTGGCTTATCCCCACTTCTGCCTGTCACACCCCTTGGTCTTGGAATTCTGGTTTTGTATGTCTGTCTTTTCCACAATCAATAGTTAGACTGAGCCCTAACTGTTGGCCTGGTTCACTGCTGCGCCCCCAGGGCCTAGGACATCAAGCTCAGCACACACCAGAAGCCCAATCAATGTTTACTGAGCCAACGGCTGCATTATGATAAGAAATAAAGCTCTTAGTAATGATTGAGAACCCATTGTACACTAGGCAGAGCTCCAGATACTTAACACGGATTCTAACTCAGCCTAATATACAACAACCTTGTTAGGTAAGCACTACTGTTTTCCCATCTGAGGAAATCGAAGTGCAGAAATGTGCCTGGTAAATAGCGGAGACAGGATTTGAACCCAGGCAGTCTGGCTTTTGTGCAAGCTTAGCCACAGTAATCAAGGGAACAGATAGAGGCCTACCTACCTATCTTCACAGGGTTGCTGAGAAGGCCTAAAAGCCCCACCTGCACAAAAGTTGGTTACTAAGCCTCAGAAAAGGAAGGAAGCCCAGGTTCAGGTCTGTTTTGCCCAGGCCTCAGTTTCCCGATCTGTGAAGTAAGGGTTGGACTTGATAATATCAGGACTCTTACACTCATGGTGAAAGGGAGGTTGGGCCAAGAGAAACCTAAGAACAGCACAGTAGCTAGATGGGCCCAGCCTGGAGCAGAGGGGATGCCAGGGACCAGCACAGCAGGGAGGGGCCCATCGCTGCCTCTGTGAGCACTCAGGTCAGAGTTGGCTATAATTCACCTCGGAGTGGGGGTCAGGGTCAAGATCCCAGCCAGGATCATGTGATACAATAATTATGGGCAATAATGACCATTCACAAGTAGCTGCACTTTACTGTTTATGTTACTTCACCTGGCTCTCACACCACCCTGTGACTATTACCCCTAAGAACTAAGGTCTAGAGAGGTGTGGGGCTTGCCCAGGGTCACACAGTGGGTCAACATCTAGACTCCACATGACAGAGCTTTTGATTAATCCATCAATTCACAACTGCAGCATACCATGCTCTAGAAATTGCTCTGGCCCTTTAAGGAGGGAGTGAGCAGAACCCAGGTGGCACGCCTAGGCCACAGTCAAGTAAGAGAATAGCCATTTCCACTCATTAAAAGTTTAGCCAGGCAAGCGAAGTGGGCACTTGGGGATGGGTGGATCTCCTTGGGGCTCTGGCCAGTGCTGGACCCAGCGTCAGGCCCAGGCTGCTGTAATTGGGCCCCAGGTGTCCTGCTGAGCCTGTGTCCCACCAGAGAGCCTCTCAGGCCACTAAGGCCCAGCTCATTATGGCCTAATTGGTGGCAGATCATTCAGCCAGCCCCAGGGACAAAGAGTGATGAGCTCACAGTGAGAAAAGTTTGAGCAGCCACAACTTTCTCCCACACGGCCACAACTTTCTCCACAGTGGCCAAACTTTCCCAGACCTGGGGGACGCCAAGTCCCCGCCAGTGCCCCCAGGCCCAGCTGCACCACTGATACACTGCTGTCGCCACTGGGACTGGCTGTCGGAGGTTCCTTTGGGTCCCTCAGAGCCACAAGGGTGCCCTCAACCTGACAAGGGAGAACTCTAGTTCTATCCTCCACTCTCCACCCCATCCTAGGACACCTGGGCGGGGCAGGGGGGACAGCAGCCCCCTCCACACCCAGGAACAGAGCCTGGGCACTCCTGTGCCAACTGCTACCTCCCTGAAGGGGAGAAGGTGTCTGGTTGTCAACATGACCTTGGGCCTTGGGCCAGTTCACAGAGGCCGCTCCCTGCCTTAGCCCATCTCCTCTCACACTGGCCACAGGATGGAGGGAGCAGGGAGGGTGATGTAAAGATGATGATGGCCATAAACAAAGTCTGCTGTTTCAGAGCTAAATGTCTTCTATGCATCAGCCTGCTTACTCTTCAGAGAAGCCCCGTGAGGTGTGAGTCCTACCACTATGTCACAGATAAGGAAACCGAGGCACAGAGATTTTGAGTTCACCCACCTCCTGCAACCTTTCCCTGTAGAGAATACTCAATTTGTCATTAAGATAGAAGAAAAAACAAAATAGTTGCTTTGAAGTGAAATTAATCTGGGTTCAAATCGCTGCCCCTTAACCAGCTGTGTAAACTGCCCCAATTTACTTAACTTCTGAGTCTTTGCTTCTTCATCCATTAATTGGGGATGTTATCATATCTATTTCATGAGAGTGGGAGGCTAAAGACCGTGTTTATAAAATGCAGAATATATGTCCATTCAATGACCGGTGAATGCTATTTTGTAGCATGGTGGAATGAAGAAAGTACAGATCTTGGAGCCAGCAATTCAAAAATTATGATTCTTCTCTTAATCCACGCCAAGCTCTGTACCAGCCCCGGAGCTTCCAGTATCAGTGAGATGCCCTCCCTGCCCCCCCTCCCCAGGATGAGACAAGAAATTAGTGCAGTGGCAGGACAGGTCAGAGGTCAGACATCACGTAACCTCTCCAAGCTTAGCTTTATCACTGGGTAAGCGGTGGGCAGTGCCTGCCCCACAATAACGCAGGTTATGGTGAGGCCTGAGTGCCTCAACGTAGGTAAGCATGGTCTACAAACTCTAGAACAGTATGGAAATAGCAACTGTCTGAGGTTCGGGACCTCGAGTCATTGCCCAAGGTCACTGAGCTGGTGGAGGCCAAGCCTGGAAAGAATCCTAGGGCTCTTCCGCCCAGAGAACACGCAGGACCCTGGCAGGAATGGCAGCCGTCCTCAGCCTTTGGCTCCCATCCCACCCTGCACACGCCAGGATAGACATCCTGGCCAGCGGGCGGGATATGTGGGGCAGACCCTGCCTCCTCCCAGGGAGCTCGCAGCTGTAGGTCAGTAAGAGAAGCGAGAGATACTCAAAACACATGAGAAGGGGTGGCAGCCCGAGAGGGTGGGGCTGACAGACATCTTCTTCCTCTCCTTGATCAGGTGTCAACTGTGAGCCCCGAGACCCTCTCCCTTCTGCTTCCTTTCCCCCAGAGAAACCCATAGCCCGTGCAGAAACAGAGAGCTTGCTGTGGACGTGTCCTACAGCCCTGAGTCAGAACTCTGAGGGGCTCTCTGCCCCTCAGGAAAGGTCTGAGCTCAGCGTGCTGGGCGATCACAATGGAGCCAGCAGCAAGGCCAGATAGCTCTGACTGCCACTCCCTGGCAGGCTTGACCCCTGGTGGCAGCAGAAGGGAGCTGGGCCTGGGTGCTTCTACGAGCCCCTGAATCATGGCGGCCACGGACTTTCCCTGCCTGAAAGAACCAAACCTGCAGGAGGAGGCAGAGACTCTAGGGGAGGGAAGAGGCTGAGGATCTAGATGGGAAAGTTCTAAAGCAATGACTCAGGTTAGTCCAAGGTCCCCTGGGAAAGATCTGGAGAGAGCTCAGAGGACACAGGCACACACACACACACACACACACACACACACACATGCAGACACACATTAAATGTGGAAACCAGCAACAATGGGGTTTAGAGTCAGATAGTCCAAGTTCAAGTCCCAGCTCTGCCACTTACTGGCTGCATGGCCTTGGACAAGTGTGTGGCCTTTACCTGTTTTCTCCTCCATAAAGTGGGAATAATACTAGAGTCAACCATGCAGAGTTGTCATGAGGATTAGAGAGATCTTCTTAGCTAATTTGTATAGCATCCGTATTGTGTGTTAGTAACTGTGCTAAATAAGGTACAGACTATAACCTCATTTGATGCTCAGAACATCTCTGTGAAGTTTTACTTGTTCACAGCTATGCTACACATAGCCTACTCGGTGCTCCATAAGTTCATGTTGAATGAATGAATGAGTGAAAATAAGGTTGGTGTTATTGTTATGCTCATTTTTCAGAAAAGCACACTGAGGCGCAAAGACAGAAAGCAACTTGCCAAGACCACACAGAACCAGGTTTCCTGTCCAGGGGCCTGACACCAGCATATTCTGATGAACTCAAATTCATAGTCTGGGAGGCAGAGTGGGAGGCTGGGAGAGAGGAAGGTCACACCAGGAATGTCCAAGGAGGAGGCATCCTTATCTCCAACAGGCATAGACAGCATCCCCCCTCCCCAAATCCTTGGCAACCTCTGCCAAACGTGGTGCTTGGGTGCCCCTCTGTGGCTTCTTTAGGAAGTGCAGGCTGCACCTGGCCTGGCCCAGGGGCCTCTGTGTAAGGAAAATCAGCCCTGGACCAGAGAGCTGCCAGTCCACAGATCCTGGGCCAGGCTCCCAGTCCAGACATTGATAGGGAGGGTCAAGCTGCTCCAAAAGCTTTGCTCAGAAACCAAAAGGTCCTCAGAGCCAAATAATAACTTGTTTATGGGCAGTGCAGGCAGAGATAGGGGCAGGGGGTGCTCATGTGTCCAACAGGGAACTTTGGCCTCCTGGCTTTCTGAAATGGCAACCCCAGATGGCCCCTCACATGCAACACACACAAGAGCCATAACAGGCCACTTGCCAGGTTTTGCAATTCCCACAGCCTGAGGTCTTTGGGTCTGTGGTCCGCATTTTTATGACTAGTGTGTTCAGCCCAAAGGACCCTCAGAGCAGAGAGTTCTCTTTCCTTCTTGATGTACATGATACCCATAGAGGGATGGCGCATGGCCAGATGGGCCCAGACCGTCAGACCAGTGGATCCCCAGTAAGGACCCTTTCTCTTACAAATTAAACAGAGGAGCAAGTACGGTGACTCAGTCATGCCTTCATTCATCCTGAGACCTGCCCTCAAGGACAGTCTAGAGGACCCCTGCCCATTTCCCACTGCTGCAGGAGGCTGGGGGTAACTACCAGTCTAGCCCCAGGCCTGGGGATCAGAATGAGACTGGACTTCAAGTCCCAGCTCTGCCACTTACTCAGGCTGAGCCGAGCCAAGGGCAAGTTCTCTGAGCCTCAGTTTTTTCATCTGTAAAATGAGTTTAATGATCACCACCTTGCAAGGAGTTGTGAGTTTTAAATGAGATACGTGCTATAACAGCCCGGTTGTGGGACCTGACCAAGGGCAGGAGCTGGTTAAATGTGCTACGCCTTCCCTCTAGTGCCTAGCCAGCACTAGGCTGGGGAGAAGCCAACCAAGGGAGCCTACTGGGGGCGGAAGCCTTCCTGCTGTAACCGATAACAGGGCCTTGATGCCCATGGCTTTCAAACTCAGACCTCGGGTTTGGGCAAATCAGGAAAGACTCTTCCAAATTAGGCAGTCAGTGTCCTGTCCTCAGGCCCTAGCATTTCTTCCTTGAGGCTCAAAGAAAAACCCACAGGTGCATCTGCTAGGAAGAAGGGGGTTACCTGGTGCAGGGACACATGCTGGCTGGAGACAGGAGGCCGGGGCCAGCCCAGTTCTGCCCCCACACCCTGCTGAAAGACCTCTCCTCGGGATCCTTCCTGTAGCCCCGGCAGGTACGGTTGCTGAAGCCTGTTAGGATGGACCTCTTTTCTCCCTGCATGGGAGATTCGGGAGCTGCCTCACTGGGAAAGGAAGCTCCCCCATCAGGGCCAGGGCCTACCAGCCTGCTCTTTATGAATGGCCTCCCAAGGCTCCTCCCAAGAGCAGGAGATAAAGCTGGAGAGGCTAGCTCGTCTGCTGAGGGGACAGAGACCCATTTTCAGGACTGGACACAGCAAGATCGGTAAGATGTTAGACTGAGAGAGCAGAGGATACAAAGCAGGGAGGCCTGCCTGCCTCCCGTGAAGAGAAGAATCACTCCAACATTCCCTGTACTGAGAGGCCCTCTGAAACACCAGCAGCCAGAATGGGCCTAGGGGACACCAGAAGACAGGGGCAGCTCCAGGGCCCGTTCTGGTGTCCAGCAGCTGCTGATCTCTCTTTTCTAAGACAAAGCTAGAAGCACATCTCTTCCAGGAAGCCCTCCTGGCTTAGCACTGCCTCATACAAAGGGTTGAGTGCCCACTCTTCTGAACTGAACCCTTGGAGGCCAGACTAAATGGGCTTCCTGAGAGCAGCCCCTTACCTCTCCCATCATATGTGTCACACACCCACACCCTTCCCTACCACAGCCCTCTGCAGCCAGAGCCTGCCTAGGGCAAAGACACCCTCACTGTCCCTCTTTCATTCTTTTGAGCCACAGGTATGGAGGCTGTGATGGGTTTAGTGGTGGCCCCCAAAAAGACATGTCCAGGCTCCTCGAAGTTATGAACATGACTTTATTTGGAAAAAAGGTTTTGCTGATCTAATTAAATAATGAATCTTCATATGAGATCATCCTGAATTACCCAGGTTGGCCCTAAATCCAATGACAAATGTCTTTTTAAGAGACAGAAGGCCACGTGAAGGAGGCAGAGATTGGAGTTTTGCAGCACAAGCCCCCAGAAGCTGGAGGAGATGAGAGAGGGTTCTTCCCCAGGGGCTTCCGAGGGAGCCCGGCCCTGCCCACACCTTGACCTCAGACCTCTCTCCTGCAGAACTATGGGAGAATACATTTCTATTGTTGTAAGTCACCCTATTTGTGGCCATTGGTATGGCAGCTCCAGGAAACTAATACAGACGTAAAGCAGCCAGCAAGCAGGTCTCAGAGGTCTGGGCCCACAGGGTGTGAGCTGACCTTGTGCTGTGTCCAGCAAGAGCCGCCATTGCCCCAGAGCTTCTGCCTCCTGGCCCAGGTCCCACCTCAAGGGAGGGTCATGGACAAACTGGATGAAGCCTATGAGAAGGGCAGCCGTTGAGGACCATGTTGCCAGGGCTGCCCTGGGGGGGGGGGGGGGGGGGGTGGTGCAGGGGATAGGGGGCAGGAAAACCTCAATGAGCAGGGAAGTGTACATGAAAAAGCCCCTCCCCCAGGCAAACCTCACACTTGGTTCTAGGGCATGAGCAGCCTTTGGTGGGCTTGCGATGTCTCTGAGACCCTCCAGCCCTGACAGCTCGCCAGCCACCTCTGACCACCCTGCTGCCCCCTCAACACAGCAAGGCTAGAGCGAGTCCAAGTCAGATGCCCTTGGGTGGAGAGGGGACACTCCTGGGCTCCAAACCACAATGATCTTGACTGGTTCCCACCTTCACCCCCAACACCTGAGGTTTGGGGTTCAACAACACCCACCATCGCCATTCCTACCCTCCTGTCATGCCTCAGCGTAGCCATCTGAGGCCCTCCTCTCTGCCTCTGGCTGTTTCTGGACCTTCCAGACTGGTGCACATGTCACCTCCTTTAAGAAGCCTTCCCTGATCCTCATCTGCACCAGGTCCAGAGCAGTGATGAGACTGGATGAAGTAGAGAGAGTCAGTTTGGGTCAGATGACCCATCTCTACATTGCTACAGATCTACTGATCCTGGATAAGCCCCAAGAAGTCTTCAGGCCTAGAATGGGGTAATAATACCCTCTTTTCAACAGGGCCTCCCACAACCTCATTCTTGTGCTTCCAGTTCTTCTTTCTCCCACAAACATCCAATAAATGTCCCTGATCCTTCAAAAGTCCCCACATAGTAGGTGCTCAATAAAAGTTGTTCTTCCTTGGAACTCTTCACTCCTCATTACTGACATTTACAGCCTGCCGACTGCACTGACCACCAACCACCCTGCACTCCATGCCCTGATCCTGCTCTGACAGAGCCCTCCCACCCCGGGGTGGGCTGCCGCCTGAGTTTGGAGCACAGGGTCTGAATTCCCCTGTCTGTGTGGAGTTATACCTCTTTGGTTCCAGAGCAGGGACCTTGGGCAGCCCAGTCCAGTAGGAAGGGCCTGGCCTGGGTGTCAGGAGACTGGGCTCTAGCCTGGTCCTGGGGGGGGGGGGGGCGTTCCTAGGAGACTGAGGAGTCATCGCAGGGCCAGACTCCCCAGGGAAGGAGTGGGCATGCATTTAACTGCACTGAGGGAGCCCCACTGCTCCTCTCTGCTGCTGCCCAACTGTGCTTGAGTATCAGGTCAGGGGGTCAGCTCAGGAGGGAAGTGGGGGCCAGGGAGGGGACGACGGGTGTGGGGGACAAGAGGGACAGGCACAGGAAGGAGGGCAACGCGGACTCGCACCCCTGGCCGGCATCCCCTCTCTCTGCAAATCACACCACCACCCTTGTCCTCACCGATGTCCCCTCCTGCCCAGCTCCTTGTCTTCTTAGAAGGAAATCCTTCTCTAAGCCTAACCTACAACCCTCCTTTTTGAACGCAGCCCCACCAGTAGTGGGAAATCTACAGGAGCTTAGTTTACCCTCTCATTCCCACTCTCCCATCTTGTTCTTCTTGTAATTTTCTTCCATGGGACTTTGGCCAAGCCCAGTGTCTCCCTTGAGGAGTGGTGACAGTAAGTGGGACCTTGGCTTTGGAGTTCTGATCCCGCCGCCGCTAACTCTCAGCTTTATGTCATTAGGCTATTTGCACCCCACGTCCCATTCCTCTGCTGACTAAAGCTTTGACTCTCAGATTAGACATCCGAGGCTCCGAGGAGCCTTTCCTGTCTTGAGGCTGAGTTTAAGGTCTCCTCTGTGCCCCCATAGCAGTCTGGTTCTTCCCTCATTGGACTCCAAGCATTGAAGGCACTGAAACCACAGGTAACACGCCCACAGAAGCCCTGGTGCCTAGCAGAATGCCTGGGACATAATAAATGTTCAAATGAATAAAGGGTAACTCCATACATCTGTCATTTATAATACCTGCCTAGCAGAGACAGCACAGCCACTAAACAAGAGGGAGGCTTTATGTGGAAGTACTTAATAAAGCCCAGACCACAGGAGGCTCTTGAAATAATGCTAGCTTTCCTTCTTTTTTTAATTTATTTTGAGAGAGAAAGACAATGAGTGGAGAAGGGGCAGAGGGAAAGGGAGACAGAGAATCCCCAGCAGGCTCTGTACTGACAGTGCAGAGCCAGATGCGGGACTCAATCCCACAAATTGTGAGATCATGACAAGCTGAACTGAAGTTGGACACTTAACTGACTGAGCCGCCCAGTTACCCCAGTAGCCTTCCTTCTGGTCCTTTTAATGAAAACAACCTCAAGAAGACAAGTATTCTTCCAAGTTAACAGAGGACAGAGCTGAGACCAAAGGGATGACACTACATAAAGAAGGATCTCAGATGTAGGTGAGGAAAGATGTTCGGGTAAAGCCACCACTGGTGGAACTGATGGCCTGACCTACAGTTTGCAGCAGCTTGTTGGAAAGCTTCGAAGGCTGCAGGCATTCATATCAGGGAAGGAGCGCAACAAGATGACCTCTGAGTCCTCTGCGCATTCATGATTGTTGATGTTCTGCATGGACAGAGAGGCCCAGAAAGGAATCACTGCTACCCCCACCCCCAGGTGCTGGGCAGTTCCATTTTCCTTTTAAGTTTCTTGGATGCGAGCAGAAAATCCTCCCTCTCTAATGTTTCTGACAGGTTTTTTTTTAAGTTTATTTATTTATTTTGAGAGAGAGAATGAGCAAGAGTGGGAGAGGGGTGGAGAGAGAGGGAAAGAGAAAATCCCAAGCGGCCTCCACACTGTCAGCATAGACGCTCAATGTGGGGCTCAAACTCACAAACGTGGGATCATGAGCTGAGCTGAGGTCAGACACTTAACCAACTGAGTCACCAGGCACCCCTGGTTTTTATTATGTCAGTAAGATAGTTGCCTAGCAGTGAGTGAACTTCAAGCAGTGAGGACAGGAGAGCCACATTTTTGTTATGGGATTCATTCTGTGATAGAAACACTTCTCCAGAGGAGAGTATGTCTATGGATCGTACTATGTGTCACTGGGTTTTTTAGTGAGTGTATATCTATGCAGTTTTCACACACAACCTAAAGGACTACACTTTTTTTATAGACATAAGTATTTTATTATTATAATTATTATAACTTTTCATAATAGAGAAATATCAACCAACTTTACTTAGTCTTTCTTTTTTTTATTTTTTTTAAATTTACATCCAAGTTAGTTAGCATATAGTGCAATAATGATTTCAGGAGTAAAATCCAGTGATCATCCTCTATGTGTAACACCCAGTGCTCATCCCAAAAAGTGCCCTCCTTAATGCCCCTTACCCGTTTAGCCCATCCCCCCTCCCACAACCCCTCCAGCAATCCTCAATTTGTTCTCTGTATTTAAGAGTCTCTTATGTTTTATCCCTGCTCCTTGTTTTTATATTATTTTTGCTTCTCTTCCCTTACGTTCATCAGTTTTGTGTCTTAAATTCCGCATATGAGTGAAGTCATACGATATCTGTCTTTCTCTAATTTCACTTAGCATAATACCCACTAGTTCCATCCACATTGTTGCAAATGGCAAGGTTTCATTCTTTATGATTACCAAGTAATATTCCATTGTATATATATATACCACATCTTCTTTATCCATTCATCCATCAGTGGACATTTGGGCTCTTCCCATACTTTGGCTATTGTTGATAGTGCTGCTGTAAACATTGAAGTCCATGTGCCCCTTCTAAACAGCATATCTGTATTCCTTGGATAAATACCTAGTAGTCCAATTGCTGAGTTGTAGGGTAGTTCTATTTTTAATTTTTGAGGAGCCTTCATACTGTTTTCCAGAGTGGCCGCACCAGTTTGCATTCCCACCAGCAGTGCACAAGGGTTTCCCTTTCTCCACATCCTCGCCAACATCTGTTGTTGCTTGAGTTGCTGATGTTAGCCATTCTTACAGGTGTACGGTGGTATCTCATTGTGGTTTTGATTTGTATTTCCCTGATGAGTGATGTTGAGCAATTTTTCATGTGTTAATTGGCCATCTGGATGTCTTCTTTGGAAAGTGTCTATTCATATCTTCTGCCCATTTCTTCACTGGATTATTTATTTTTTGGGTGTTGAGTTTGATAAGTTCTTTTTGGATTTTGGATACTAACCCTTTATCTGTTATGTCAATTGCAAATATCTTCTATTCTGTTGGTTGCCTTTTAGTTTTGCTGGTTGTTTCCTTCACTGTACAGAAGCTTTTGATTTTGATGAGGTCCCAATAGTTAATTTTTACCTTTGTTTCCCTTGTCTCCAGAGACATGTTGAGTGAGAAGTTGTTGTGGCCAAGGTCAAAGATGTTTTTGCCTGCTTTCTCCTCAAGGATTTTGATGGCTTCCTATCTTATGTTTAGGTCTTTCATTCATTTTAAGTTTATTTTTGTGTATGGTGTAAGAAAGTGGTCCAAGTTTATTTTTCTGCATGTTTCTGTCCAGTTTTCCCAGCACCACTTGCTGAAGAGACTGTCTTTATTCCCTTGGATATTGTTTCCTGCTTTGTCAAAGATGAGTTGGCCATTGGTTTGTGGGGCCATTTCTGGGTTCTCTATTCTGTTCCATGGGTCTGAGTGTTTTTGTGCCAGAACCATACTATCTTGATGATTACAGCTTTGTAATACATCTTGAAGATGGACTATATTCTTACTTCATACAGTGATTTGAAATGAGCCTGACTCAAAATACCACCAGCTTACAGGTTCATTCTTTGGGTTAAGTTATTTAATTGCATTACTAAAATGCAAATCACCCTGTAGGAGTCTATGCTAATAAATTTTAAATTCTTAATGAAATGGGCAAATTACGAGAAGGATGTAGTTTCCCAAATTTACTTAAGAAGGGATTAAAAGCCTAAGAAGATTAGTTGCCATAAAAGAAATGAGAAAGGGTTACCAAATAGTTATCAGCCAAAGAAGATTTTCCCCACATTGTTTTTTTGGTGAGCTTTCCTCCCAAACTTTCAAGAGATGAATAATTCCTGTGCTATAAAAACTATTCTAGAAAATATAACTTAAAATGGAAAGTAAGTCAATTCATTATGAAGCTGGCATAGTTATGATACCAGAACCTCATAAAAATTGTTCTGAAAAAGAAACTGGAGACCTATTCTAAATAAAATACTAGCAAACCAAATTCAGCAGAATTTAAAAATACAAACACTATGTGATATATATACCTGTCAACAAGCCAAATTTTAAAAGCATTGGCTTATTATAGTTGCTTCCAAAAAAAAAGCGTTTGAAAATGTTAAGCGCAAACTTCCTTTTTTTTCATTATTAAAAACTAAAAACGTAACAGTATTTTAGTAACATAAATAAGAGTATTTTTCTCAAAACAAAAAGCAACATTGTACTTAATATTAGAAATAGGAGTTCTAATAAAACTGAGGAAAAATAAATATACCTTTCCTTATCGTTATTCTTTAACATTGTTCAGAAATTTCTTTTTTATGAAATAAGATATAAAACCGAAACAAAAATCTAGTTTAAAAAAAGGATAATTCTCCTTTGAATATTCAATAAAATCAACTGAAAAAAGTTTTCAGTTAATAGAGGAATTTTTTAAATACAATATGTAATATAACATATAATATAGAAGATAAATGTACAAATGTACAAGATTAATAACTTTGTATATAAACTATTGCCAATTGAAAAAAATTATAGAATATGATTGTATTCTCAATGATAACCAATAGCAAAACACCTACAATACACTTAACAAGAAATGAAGGGGGGCTATTCATTATTCAACAAATATTGAGCATCTGCTATGTGTCAGATTCTATATTCAGTGTGTGGAACATAACTGAGTGATGTGGATAGAATGCCCACTGCCGTGGACCTGTACAAATAAAAGTAACATACTACTAAGAGATAAAAATCAAGACTTTTTTCAGAACACTGTACTTTGGTAGTAGATGGAAAGACTGAATATTGTCAATGTTATCCACAGAATAATTATAGGATTAATGAAATCCAATTTTTAAAAATTGCAATGGGATTGTTTTTGAAAATTGGCAAAATGTTTCTAAAGTTTGGAAGAATAAAACTTGAGAGTAACAAAAAATAATTTTAAGCAAAAGTACTTATAAGGGTAAGTTTCATTAAAAAGAAAAATACATGATGAAGCTATAGTGGTTAAAACAGTACAGTACTCTCTTACAACTCACTAACATAAGACAATTCAATTAAAAACAGACAGGAGAGGGGCGCCAGGGCAGCTCAGTCAGTTAAGCGTCTGACTCTGGCTCAGGTCATGATCTCATGGTTTGTGGTTTTGAGCCCTGCGTTGGGCTCTGTGCTGACAACTCAGAACCTGGAGCCTGCTTCAGATTCTGTGTCTTCCTCTTCTCTCCACCCATCCCCCACTTGTTCTCTCTCTCTCTCAAAAAATAAATAAATGTTTAAAAAATTAATAAAAACAGGGAGAGGGTTTGAATAGAGATTTATACAAATAAAATCACATGAAAACATGCTCAACATCATTTGCCTGCAGAGAAACACAAATCAGAACATCTTGGATGGCTAGAATTTTAAAAAAGATCATAATAAGTGTTGACTATGACGTGAAGAAATTAGAACCCTCATACACTATTGGTGGGAATGTAAAATGGTGCAGCTGCTTTGGAAAACAATATTGCACTTTCTCAAAAGATTAAACAAAGAGTATATAGATACCCAGTAATTCCACTCCTATGAATGAAAACATGTTTACCCAAAAACTTGTACATGAGTGTTCAGAGCAGCATTATTTAAAATAGCCCCAAAGTGGAAACAACCCAAATATCTAGCAACTGATGAGTAGATCCATAAAATGAGGTTTATCATACAATGGAGTACTATTCAGCCACTAAAAGGAAACGGCATACTCATGACTACAGTATATTGAAACTCAAAAAGTGAAAGAAGTCAGCCATGAAAGACCACATATTGTATGAGTCCATTTATATGAAACATCCAGTATAGTCAAATCCAATGACACAGAAAGTGATTGCCTCAGGCTGAGGGGATTGGGGGAAATTGAGGAGTGACTATTGGTGGGGTAAATGATGTTTATTTGGTGTGATGAAAATATTTATCATGGTGATGGTTGCACAGCTCTGTGAATTTACTAAAACACCATTGAATTTAAGTGAGTAAACTGTATGGTCTGTGAATTATATCTCAATAAAGCTTTTATTTAAAAATAAAATTATGGAAAACAATTTGACAATAAAATATTATGGAAAAAAAATAAAAATAAATAAAAATAAAAAAAATAAATTGTGTGGTACTAGCACAAGAACAATTAGAGCATCACTACATCTAAAGCAACCCCATGACGTATAAGAACTTAATCTAGGATAAAGATAGTAACATAAAGCAATGGAAAAGCAGAAACAAGAACAACTTATTTAGTTACTTGGAGGAGAAATATACCAACTTAAGTTGTTGCTTTGTGACAAAAATGAATTCCTTGTGGATCAAAATTTAATATGAAAAAATCAGGCCATATTTTAAGGAGGAACACAATCTTTGAATGAGAAAAGACCTGCTAAGCTTAAAACCAACTGATAAAGAGAAATGCCCATAGATTTCATTTTATAAACTGAGAATGCTGAGTCTTAATATCAGAAACAAATTAAAAATATGAGATTTGATAATTTTGTCTCAGTGGATGAAGGAGGGAGAATTTTAATAATTAAATTACTAAGGGAAATACTTAGTTCCTTATATACATGGGCAAAGTATAATGAACAGATATTTCACAAATGAGAACCTGCAAATTACAATGATAGTACTTTTCAATCATCACATTACTAAAAAACATTATCAAATCATATGAATTTAATGCTAGTACTAGTGACTCAGATACAAGACTGAAACAGCTTTCTTGGAAATCCACTTGGCATGCTCAAAATGTTCAGATCGTTTGACCACATAGTCATACATCCAAAATCTACCCCGAGGAATATATTTGAAATCCAAACATTTATTGAAAGATACATATGTCATTAAATTATGACCCTTAGCTTCTCATTTTTTTCTCCAGGAATATTGACTCATGAAGACCAAAGCCTGGTGAAGGTGGGGCAGGCCCTGGTAGGGGTCAAGGTACAGAAACCAGGCCTTCTGTGTCTCTTATCTTCCCAGAACCATTCTGCTCCCCAAGGAAGATGTCGGCATGGAGCAACGTCAGCTCCAACGGATCCTACACCAGCTTCCTCTTAGTGGGCTTCCCCGGGCTGCGGGAGGCCCGCGCCCTCCTGGTGCCGCCCTTCCTCAGCTTCTACCTGGTGATCCTCTCTGCCAATGCCCTGGTCATCCACACGGTGGCGGTCCAGCGAAGCCTACACCAGCCCATGTACCTGCTCATCGCCCTGCTCCTGGCTGTCAACATCTGTGTTGCAACCACTGTGGTGCCCGCCATGTTGTTCAGCTTCTCTACCCGCTTCAACCGCATCTCCCTGCCTAGCTGTCTGCTCCAGATGTTTTGCATCTACTTCCTCGTTGTCTTTGACTGCAATATCCTGCTGGTCATGACCCTCGACCGCTACGTTGCCATCCACTACCCTCTGCGCTACTCTGAGATAGTGAAGGGCCAGTTGCTGGCTGGCCTGGTGGGGGCGGCAGCTGCCAGGAGCACTTGCATTGTTGCCCCAGTGGTGGCGCTGGCCTCCCGGGTCTGCTTCTGCCGCTCAGACGTGATCCACCACTTCGCCTGTGAGCACATGGCCCTCATGAAGCTCTCCTGTGGGGACATCTCTCTGAACAAGACTGTGGGTCTCACTGTCCGCATCTTCAACAGAGTCCTGGACATGCTGCTACTTGGAGCCTCCTACTCCCGCATCATCCATGCTGCCTTCCGGATTTCATCAGGCAGAGCACGTGCCAAGGCCCTGAACACCTGTGGCTCCCACCTGCTGGTCATCTTCACCGTCTACTCTTCTGCCATGTCCTCATCCATCGTCTACCGTGTGGCTCGCACCGCCTCCCAGGACGTGCACAACTTGCTCAGCGCCCTCTACCTGCTGCTCCCATGTCTGGTCAACCCTGTCATCTATGGGGCCAGGACTAAGGAAATCAGGCAGCACCTGGCAACTCTGTTCCGAAGGGCCCAGCTGCTAGCCCCCCCTGAGAAGTCCCAGTCCCTGCCCTCACACAGGGAGCTTCCCACCTGACTCTTTGGGACTTGTAGGTCCTACAAGCACTCTCACTGTCAAGTGGGTAAATGTGCTATTCCAGAAGGTTGAGTCATCCCTGCTGTATTTTGGCTTTGACTATCTGCATTCATCTTTGAAAGTCTTTTTATCCATTTTCTGAAAATAGCTACTTATCCAGAGTTATACAGTAACCAACTCCAAAGTAAGCTTCTGTCTCTAGCTTCTAAATTTTCTCCCCTTCGTTCTGCATGTGATTTTCATTCATTCTCACATTCATTCATCAGACATCTATTTTACATAAATCATGCTAACCTTGTGATTATAAAGGGGAAAAAATGGTTTCTGCCCTGAAGGAGGCTCCAGTCTATAAAGTTCCCAAACTATAAAGACAGGTAACGTTCAATAATACCTTTACATAAAAAACTCTGTGGGAATATAGGGGAAAAACAATCACTAAGACAGAACACTTCACAGAGAAGGTCAGTCTGAGTTATGTTTGAAAGATAAGACGAGGTGTTTACTGGAGAGGAAGGAGACAGAAGAAAAGGCATTCAGGCCAAAGCAGCAATGTGGGCAAAGGCACAGAGGCATGGGTAGACGGCTGAGTGGGAGACTCCCTGCCAGGCCCAGTTTCCCTGGCACAGGGGCAGGTGGGGGTCCAGCAGGGAAGGAAGCTGAATGTGTAAGCAGAGGCCAAGTGATGAAAGGCCTCATTTGTTGTGATAAGGAGTTTGAATGCTTACTCCATGCAGTATGCAGCCATTTAAAGAGTCCAAGGCAGCAAAGTAGCAAGATCCTACCTGTGTTTTGGAACAATGGCTCTGCAGCCCTAATAGAACATGGATCAGATGGAGACAAGCCTGGAGGCTGGGATACTGGAGATGACGGTGGCCTGGACCTGACTGGTGACAGCGGGAAGGAGGAGACGAAGACAGACACAAGAGATTCCAGAAGGCTGAGTTTGTATGTGAGGATCAGAGATGCAAGAAGAAACTAAGGGGAGAGTGGTCTCACCAACGCCCAGGGAAGAGACTTTTCTAAGAAGGCGAGTGATCAGCAAACTGAAGCCCACCAAAGGACCTGGAGGTGGTTCAGCCAACATGGAAGTCGTATCCAGAATATGCAAGAACAACTACAAATCAGTAAGAAAAAGACAACTTAATAGTAAAATAGGCAGAAGAATAGTCACTTCAGAAAATAAGCATAAGAAAAGGTATTTGACTTCCAGCCTCTCACATATAGATGTTCAGGTTGTGCACTGTACAACTTCACATGTCTATAGTATAAATATAGCAGATTTATATATGTATTTCAGAATTCCCCCAAAGATGACAGTGAAAAGTCTTCTGCACTACTAGGAAGTCTGTAGACTGGTGAACTACTTTAAAGACAATTTGCCATTATCTAGTGAAACTGAAGATATGCATACCTCTTGACTCCATAAATATCCTCAGACACATGGGCATCAAAATACATGTACAGGATATTCGTAGTGGCATTGTTCCTAATTGTGAAAAATCAGAAACAAAATAATGTCTTTTGGCAATAAAATGTGTAAATAGATTATGGTAATTCACATGCTAGAATGCTATTGATAATAAAATACAGTCACAAGTACAATATCTATTCATGATATAAAAAAAACCCTCTGCAAAGGTCTAGAGGGAACATACATCAACATAATAAAAACCATATATGAAAAACTCACAGCTAACATCATACTCAATGGTAAGAAAAACTGAGGGTTTCTCCTCAAACATCAGGAACAAGACAAGGATGTCCACTCTCACCACTTTTATTCAACATAGTACTAGAAGTCTTAGCCTCAGCAATGAAACAACATAAAGAAATAAAATATGGGGAGTGGGGGGTGCCCGGATGGCTCAGTTGGTTAAATGTCTGACTTTTGACTCAGGTCACGATCTTGCAGTTCGTGAGTTCGACCCCCATGTTGGGCTCTGTGCTGACAGGTTGGAGCCTGGAGCCGCTGCAGATTCTGTGCCTCCTGCTGTTTTAGCTCTTCCCGTATTTGTGTGCACAAGCGCCCAGTGTGTGTCTGTCTGTCTCTCTCTCTCTCAAAAAAAAAAAAAAAAAACTTTAAAAAAAGAAATAAAAGACATCCAAATTGGTAAGAAAGAAGTAAAACTCTCACAATTTGTAGATGACATACTAAATACAGAAAGCCCTAAAGAGTGTACCAAAACCTACTAGAGCTGGTAAATGAATTCAATAAAGTTGGAGGATAAAAAATCAATGTAGAAAAATCTATTGCATTGCTATACACTAATAATGAACCAGCAGAAAGTAAATTTAAGGAAACAACCCCATCTCCAGTTGCACAAAAACAATAAAATATCTAGAAATAAACCTAACCAAAGAGATGAAAGACCTCTACTCTGAAAACTATAAAACAGTGATGAAAGAACTTCAAGACAACACAAAGAAATGCAAAGACATTCCATGCTCATGGGTTAGAAGAACAAATATTGTTCAAATATCTATACAACTCAAAGTAACCTACACATTTAATGCAATACTTCTCAAAATACCAACAGCAGTTTTCACAGAGCTAAAGCAAACAATCCTAAAATTTGTATCAAACCACAAAAGACCTCGCATAGCCAAAGCAATCTTGAAAGAAAGGAAAAAAAAAAAAAACAGAGTGATCACAATTCCAGATTTCAGGTTCTATTACAAAGCAGCAGTAATTAAAACAGTATAGTACTGGCATAAAAATATATTCATATATCAATAGAATAGAATAGAATAGAAAACCAAGAAATAAACCCATAATTATATGGTCAATTAATCTTTGACAAAGGAGGAATAAATATCCAATGGTATAAGACAGTTTCTTCAGCTAATGGTGTTGGGAAAACTGGACAGCTAGTTTCTATACATACAGAAAAATAAACTCAAACTGGATTAAAAACTTAAATGTGAGGCCTGAAACCAAAAAAGCCCAGAAGAGAGCACAGGCAGTAATTTCTCTAATATCATCAAGGGAAATAAAAGCAAAAAGAAACTAATGCAACTACACCAAAATAAAGTTTCTGCACAGCAAAGGAAACAATCAACAAAACTAAAAGGCATCTAACCTTCAGAATGGGAGAAGATATTTGCAAATGGCATATCCAATATAGGGTTATTATCTAAAATATATAAAAAACTGATACAACTCAACACTCAAAAACCAAATAATCCAATTTAAAAATGGACAGAAGACATGAACAGACATTTCTCCAAAGAAGACATACAGATGACCAATAGAGACACATCAACAGGTACTCAATATCACTCATCATCAGGGAAATGCGAATGAGAACTACAATGAGCTATCACTTCACACCTGTCAGAATGGCTAAAATCAAGAACACAAGAAACAACAAGTGTTGGTGAGAATGTGGAGAAAGAGGAACCCTCATGCTCTGTTGGTGGGAATGCAAATTGGTGAGGACACTGTGGAAAATAGCATGGAGATTGCTCAAACAGTTATAAAATATTTTATGATCCAGTAATCACATTACTTGATATTTACCTGAAAAATATAAAAACACTAATTCAAAGGGATACATGCACCCCTATATTATTGCAGTGTTATTTACAATAGTCAAACTATGGACGCAGCCCAAGTGTCCATCAATTGATGAATGGGTAAAGAAATTGTGGTATAAATATGCAATGGAGGGTGGAGCCAAGATGGCGGAGAGGAAGGGAGCTCTGTAAACTCCATCTGCACCATTTATCGAACTGAGAAGGATATTACACTCATCTGCGAGAGCGGAAGGAGAAAATACGAACTCCAGAAGGAATAGAACCTCAAGGATACCTGAGTGAGTGGGGGCGAACGGGGGAGATCCGAGGATGGGCCAGCCCGGGACGGGCAGGGGAGGTAAGATCCCCAGCCCAACGTGGCGCAAGTGCGGGGCACCCGGGAGACAAAGGGAAGAGACAGAGTCGGAACACGCTCATAGAACTGTCTCTGGGGAAGAGGTATAGAACGCTTGGCTGTGCTTGGAGATAGAATCCCACTCCATAGATAACTGCTGGGCAGCAGGGCGCAAGAGAAGGAATAGCCCCCAGCCCTAAGCCATCTCGGCGGGGAATCAGAGGCGTCTGTGGCTGTGAGAAGCGGCTGCTCT
>NC_043710.1:53280088-53281173 GCF_006229205.1 Suricata suricatta
GAGGGCACTTGGGGGGAAGAGCACTGGGTGTTGTATGGAAAACAATTTGACAACAAAATAGTATGGGAAAAAAATAATAATAAAAAATATATAAAATAAAAAAATTAAAATAAAAAAGTAAAAAACAATATGCAATGGAATATTACTCAGCCATAAAAAAGAATGAATTCTTTCCATTTGCAACAATATGGATGGAGCTAGAGTATATTTACTAAGTGAAATAAGTCAGTCAGAAAGAGACAAGAACCATATGATATCACTCATATTTGGAATTTAAGAAATAAAACAAAGGAGCAAAAGAAAAACAAAAAGATAAACCAAGAAACAGACTCTTAACTATAGAGAACAAACTGACATTACCAGTGGGGAGGTAGGCAGGGTGGTGGGTGAAATAGGAGATGGGGATTAATAAAGGATATGTTTATCTGATGAAAACAATTTAAATAAATAAATATTTTTAAAACAAAAATAATTTTTAAAATAAATTTTATGTCTCCCTCTCTCTCTCTGCCCCTCCCCTGCTCACACTCTATTTCTCAAAAATAAATAAACATTTAAAAAATTTAAAAAGAAAAAACGGGACGCCTGGGTGACTCAGTTGGTTAAGTGTCTGACTTCGGCTCAGGTCATGATCTCACAGTTCGTGGGTTTCAGCCCCATGTTGGGCTCTGTGCTGACAGCTCAGAGCCTGAAGTCTACTTCAGATTCTGTGTCTCCCTCTTTCTCTGCCCCTCCCCTGCTCACACTTGGTCTCTTTCTCTCAAAAATAAACATTAGGAGGGCACTGGGGGGGGGGGGGAAGAGCACCAGGTGTTATATGGAAACCAATTTGACAGCAAACTATTTTTTTTAATTTAAACACAATAAAATACAGGTGCAGCCGCTCTGGAAAACAGTGTGGAGGTTCCTCAAAAAACTATCCATAGAACTCCCTTATGACCCAGCAATAGCACTGCTAGGGATTACCCAAGAGATACAGAAGTGCTGATGCATAGGAGCACATGTACCCCAATGTTCATAGCAGCACTGTCAACAATAGCCAAAACATGAAGAGCCTAAATGTCCATCACCTGATGAGTGGATCA
>NC_043710.1:53281273-53291731 GCF_006229205.1 Suricata suricatta
TAAGTGAAATAAGTCAGGCAGAGAAGGACAGAAACCATATGTTTGCACTCATAGGTCTAACAGGAAAACAGGAGAAACCTAATGGAGGACCAGGGGGAGGGGAAGAGGGAAAGAGAGTTGGGGAGAGAGAGGGACGCAAAACTTGAGAGACTATTGAATGCTGAAAATGAACTGAGGGTTGATGGGAAAGGGGGAGGGGGGGAAAGAGGTGGTGGTGATGGAGGAGGGCACTTGTGGGGAAGAGCACTGGGTGTTGTATGGAAACCAATTTGACAATAAACTATTTTAAAAATTAAAAAAAAAGAAATACGTGATCATGCACTCAAAAAAATTAAAGTCTAATAATTTTAACAGTGTTTGCCTCAGAGTTAATATTGTTATCATTTTTTCAAGTACAGTATCTGCTTACAATATATCCACAGAGATTTTTTTTTATTTCTGAAAAAAAATTTAAACATAATAAAATACAGTAGCATGCAACACAAATGAATTTTTCAATCATATTTTTTCTTATTTTTCTAAATCTCTTTAGGATATGATGGATTAAAGAAAGTCAAAAAGGGGCGCCTGGGTGGCTCAGTCAGTTGAGCATCCGACTTCAGCTCAGGTCATGATCTCACAGTTCGTGGGTTCGAGCCCCACGTCGGGCTCTGTGCAGACTGCTAGCTCAGAGCCTGGAGCCGGCTTCAGATTCTGTGTCTCTTTCTCTGTCTGCTCCTCCCCTGTTCAGTTCTGGCTCTCTCTGTCTCTCAAAAATAAATAAATGTAAAAAAAAATTTTTAAATAAAAAAAATAAAAGTCAAAAATATATACAATGTATTGTGGAGTTAATAATTTATGTAGAAATAAAACATATGACTATGGTAACAGAAATACTGGGAGAGGGTTAAATAGAAGAACCCTGCTCTCAGGATCTCATACTGTTTGTTGAAGTGGTGTAATACAATTTAAAATAGACTGTGGTAAGTTAGAGATATGTACCATAAATGCTAAAGCAACTCCTAAAACGACACAACGAATAAGGCACAGCTAATAAGCTAAGAAGTAGAATCGAATCAGGGCACCTGGTGGTTCAGTCAGTCAAGCGTCTGACTCTTGATTTCAGCTGAAGTCAAGATCACAGGGTTGTGAGATCAAGTCCCATGTCAGGCTCCTCACTAAGCATGGAACCTGTTTGAGATTCTCTCTGTCTCTCTGCCCTTCCCCCACATGTATGCGTGTGCTCGCTCACTCGCTCGCTCTCTCTCTCTCTCAAAAAAATAGATATTTAAAAAAATAGAATTGAATCATAAAAAAAATATTAAATCCAAAGAAAGAAGAAAAAGAGGAAAAGAGGAGCTTTGCAGTTCTGATATTTCCAAAGTCCAGAAGACAAAGTGGCAATACCTCCTTGGAGGAGCCAGCCCTCATTTCTGTGGGCCACAGCTATTCACAGCAGAGTCCACACTGAAGTCACCTCCTGTCCCAGATCCTGAGCCTCCCACACTGGGCAAGTAGGTACTTCCGCAATCTGTGTGTGTGTGTGTGTGTGTGTGTGTGTGTGTGTGTGTGCACGTGCACACACACACCACTCCTAAATCAGGTCCCTGGCTCTCCCATTGTTGCCCAAGTGCCCTGTCCCACCTTTGGGTGATCCCTGAATGCCTATATAACCCCCACATAACCCCCACATCGCAAGAGTCCCTTCCCCTCAGCTGATTCAGGTCATCCCAGTCGGCATTACCCAGCGTCTGCCTATTGGTGCCCATGGGATGGAATCTGACCTGAACCCTGACTTGTTCTCTCTAGGGCTCTAATGGCTCATCTGTAAAATGAATCCCTCAGCAGATGTGACTGCTCTCTGAGAAACACCATGTGCCGTAGAAATGAAAATGTTAGTACACTGACAGCCCCACCCAGTCTCTCCCTGGGGTCCTCCCTGAGTTCTGGGTTTCTCACTTCTCCTCCTTGGTGTCCTTGGACATCACTGCCCACTGGGAATCTCCTCAGGCTCCTCCTTCTGGAGCCACGGGTCTACATATCCATCCCTCCCCATCAGCCTCATAGATCAGTGCCTTGGAGCCTTACCTTTTCAGAGGTGACCCCAAAGCCACAGCAGCCTGAGCCCCGAGAGGACACCAGTACAGGCTTCCATGGTGAGGTTGGGGGTGGGAAGACAGGAGCTTGATGGGGATTTGGAGGCAGGAAAACCTGAGATTGGACCTGAACTCCACCAAGTACCATCAATAGCCTAGGTTCATTCATATCCCAGCCCTATCATTTAATACCTATGAGACTTTAAGATAATGAGTTACCTTCTCTAAGCCTCAGTGTTTTCATCTATAAGGGGGTTAGTAAACAGTTTTCATCTCTTAGATTTGTTGTGAACATTAAAGAAATACTACATTACTACGTGGAATAACCCTTGGAATCATGTCTGGCATGTAGTAAGTGCTCAATATATGCTGACTCTTAATATTACTGCTGAGACTAAGAATGCTTAGAGCCTGTCCATTGTTTCCTCTTGTGTAGGGGGGTAAAGGGGAAAACTGTGGTGCGGATGGAAGAATCCTAGAAGACCTGAATTTCAGGTCTGGCTCTTCTTGTTAGGTAAGACTAATCAAATAAGATTTAAGACTGAGCAAATCACTTGGGATCGCTGAGCTTTAGTGGGTTTCATTTTTCCTCCCTCCATTCATTCCCCTTCCAAGGGCTGCTCTAGGTTGCAAATAAGAATGTTTCTTAAAATCCCTTTTGTGCATGCATTTATTCCTTCCACACAACACTTATTGAGCAGATATTCAGCTGTGGGTTCAGGGCTGGGCACTGGGACAGAGATGAAAAAGACATGTCTCCCTGCTGACAAGGCTGTCCATCTAGCAGGGAGCTTGACCAGCGAACCAGCGATTATTACACAATAAAGATACATCCGGGGCTTTGCTTTAAAGATGAGGAGAGAGGGGCACCTGGGTGGCTTAGTCTGGTAAGCACCGTCAGCTCAGGTCATGATCCCATGGTTCATGAATTTGAACCCGGAGTCAGAATCATGCTGATGGTGCAGAGTCTGCTTGGGATTCTCTCTCTCCCTCTCTCTCTCTCTGCCTCTCCCCTGTTCACATTCTCTCTCAAAACAAGTGAATAGACTTTAAAATAAATAAATAAAGGTGAGGAGAAAGATGAAAAGCTAGAAGGTTATAGGAAGTTAAGGTAGAGCTTATTTTCTCCTGATAAGAGATGAACTTTTTCATAGGCTGAGGGGAGAGAGGGAGAAGTACAAGGCACCCTAAGGACAAAAGAGAGAAAAGACATCTCTCTCAGGGAACTGAAGGAAAAGAGACGAACACTGTTGACAAGCTATGAGGACAGGTGGAGTTAAAGGACTTCTGCGTGTGGTTTTGACTTTCCCAGTGGAGGAGATGAACCTCCCTGCAGAGAGCACACGGCTCTGGCCTCTTCATCCTCTCTGGCCCTCTCCTCCGCTCCTGGTAGGGTGAGTTGGCTCAGTTGGTCTTTGGCCTCTGCTCAGTCTGTAAATCCCTTTACCTCGAAGCCTCCAACCAAGCTTGTCCTCTGGTTTCCAGAATTCCATTTGCTCCTGCCTCTCACCCTACCTCTCTTCCCTCTTTTCTTCAGTCTCCTTCAATTGTCATCTGCTCCTTAGGATTCTGTCTCATGCCCTCTATAAATTTCTAATACTCACATAGTCATCTCCAGCTTTAATCCTTCATCTGAGCTCTGCAACTGACTTCCGGTGGTTGACTGGGCAGCTCTTCATCTGGGAGCCCTCACCACATCCAAGTGCAATTAATAAATTGTGCCTCTGACCACCCCAACCCTGCTCCCCATTTCTCAGCTTTTAGGAGCACCGGTGCAGTCATCATGGCTAACAACAAAAACCCTGAAATTACTGTCCATTCCTCTCTCTCCCCACTTGCAGTGGATTCCTAAGTCTGACTGATGTGACTCTAGCAACATCTCTTCATCTCTCTCAAGACTTTCATCAGCAAGTTAACTGATCTGCTCGTCCCTCACAGTATTTTTCTTTTTAATTGTTTTAATGTTTTTACTTATTTTTCAGAGAGAGAGAGAGACAGCCTGAGCAGGGGAGGGTCAGAGAGACACAGAACCGGAAGCAGGCTCCAGGCTTTGAGCTAGCTGTCAGCACAGAGCCCGATGCGGGGCTCGAACCCACGAACCGTGAGATCATGATCTGAGCCAAAGTTGGACACTTAACCGACTGAGCCACCCAGGTGCCCCCCTCACAGTATTTTTCATCCCTTTTGCTCCTTCTTGAGGAGGTTGTTATTCTACATTTCCTTTCTTAACTGCTTTAGGGTCTAGGAGCTCCTTGAGGAATTTACCTGAGTAGTCCTAAAATACAAAACAGGAGGGCAAATTACTGTTCATGTGACAGCTTGTTAAGCCCATTAACGATGAGCTCTCCCTGGTATTCGGAAAGAAGCTTGGATCCTCAAACACCTTCTTGGCCAGCGCTCCTCCAGCTTGCATTTCTTCCTTGCCCCTCTGTCCTATCACGGACCACCTGTCACCTCACTGTCAGCTTCTCAATCCCACCCTCCCGCTACAAAAGTCCCCTACTCTAAGGATTTTTACCCCCTCCCACAATGTCATCTGGCCCTTGCCTAACCCCACGAATGGTACATTTCCCAAAGTCTGGGTCATTCCGTATAAAATAATGCTCTAAGATTTTCAAAAAGACATTCCATGCTGGGCATTGGGATTCCAAAGCCAGTTTCTTTGGCAGTCTCCCTGTGCATTTACAGCTGTGCCTCTTTATTCTTCTGAGTATTCAGAAGGTGGTTTATATCAACACCCACATAAACATGGTTTTCAGAGACAGTACATTAAGAAGAAGGAAGACCATTTCCTAGATTGCTCCACAATCTACAAGGCTTCTCTAATCCTCAGTGTTGTCAGTAGTAAGAGTGAAGTGATCTGCTTTCCTGGGACACCAGATGTTCAGTGCGAACTCCAGGGAAGTCTCCGGCACGCTGGGAAGGGAACAGTCAGTCATCCTAAAGTTGTTCAGAGCATGTGTTCTGGGGTCTGACTGTCTGGGTGCAAATTCAGCTCTGCCATTTACTAGCTGTGTGACCTGGAACTAGACTTAACCTTTCTGTGCCTTACTTCCTTCACTGGCACAATTAAGATTTTAAAAAGTGAATCCATAACACCACTGAGGACACTGCCTGCCATATGGTAAATGTCCAATGGGTGTTAGCTATTTTCATGAACCTGAGTTCAAACCCTAGGACTCTGGGCCTTTTCCTATCTGCTCCCTTAATTACACAAAAATCCGGTCAAAGCTTTGAAATTCTGCTCTCAGAACCCAACTAAATGGTCAGCCTCCCCCTAGCTTCTTCCTTTTCCTCCTTGGCCTGCTCAACAAGCCGTGCGTGAGGCCTCCTCAATGCTGGGCAGGGGATCTGTACTCGCAGCCCCAGCAGCTCTCCGGGAGCTTCCATTCTGAGAGGAAAGCAAAATTATCATCCATAATGCTGAGGACAAGGCCAGGCAGGAGGCCTCAGAGTCAGTCTTTAGAGGCTTAGGAAGGCAAAAGTCCCTGTGACCTGTTGTTTGAGGTCCAGCAACTTTCCCCTGGCCTTGCCACAGCATACCCGGGGCACGAAAGTGAGGCCATCATTCCTGATAACCCCCACCTGCTTCTTCCAGGCTTCTTGGACCACAAATTCCTCATACACTTTCATTTCCTCCTTTCAAAGGTTTTCTTCATGCTTTCTAGTTTTACCTCTGGCCCATAGTTTTTTACTTTTTTTAAATGTTTATTTATTTAAAAGAAAATTTTTAAACATTTATTTATTTTTGAAAGACAGATCATGAGCAGGAGAGGAGCAGACAGAGAGACACACAGAATTGGAAGCAGGCTCCAGGCTCTGAGCTAGCTGTCAGTACAGAACCTGATACGGGGCTTAAACCCATGAACTGTGAGATCATGACCTGGGCCGCAGTCAGATGCTCAACTGACTGAGCCCCCCAGACGCCCCTATTTATTTTTGAGAGAGAGAGAGCAGGGGAGGGGCAGGGTGAGGTAGACACAGAATCAGAAGCAGGCTCCAGGCTCTGCTCTGAGAGCTGATCGGGGGCTCAAACCTACGGACTGAGCCACTCAGGTGCCCCCCATCACTTATTTTCCCTCATGTACCACACCTACTTTTCCTCCTAATCTTTTACTCAGCAATTAAATATCTGGAACATCACAGATAAACACAGATCTTGTAAGTTTACATTTCACACACACAGGCCAAGGGCTCCCTGAGGATAAGGAATGTCGTGTTCACCACTGCAGCTTCTGTAACACCTGGTACGGCACCATCTGTGCCCCAAAGTAATGGACACATGCACATGAAGAGGTGGACCTTCACCACAGACCCCTCAGGCCCTAAAATAGAAATAGGCTTTCTTCCATTGACCATTTTTGTTCTAACAGTCTCTGATTCCCACTCCTGAGGCCAACCCAAGGCCAAAGCTGCTGGGTGACGATGGAGATACCAGTGCCTTCAACATCTCCTACACCAACTTCTTCCTCGTGGGCTTCCCTGGACTGCGAGAGGGGAGGCCCCTCCTGCTCCTGCCTCTGACCTTCCTTTATGTGTCCATCATCTTTGCCAATGCCCTGGTCATCCACACAGTGGTGGCCCAGCGGAGCCTGCATCAGCCCATGTACACGCTTATGGCCCTGCTCCTGGCTGTCAACATTTGTGCTGCCACAGCCGTGATGCCCAAAATGCTGGAGGGCTTTGTGCATTATACTAACCCCATGTCACTGCATGGCTGCCTGGCCCAGATGTTCTTTATCTACTTCACTCTCCTTCTGGACTACAATCTCCTGCTGGCCATGGCCCTAGACTGCTATGTGGCCATCTATCACCCACTCCGCTATACTGACCTGATGACCTCCCGCCTGCTGCATGTGCTGGCCTTTCTGGCCCTGACACGGAGCCTGGGAGTGGCAGTGCCTTTGGTGGTGCTTACGTCACGAGCTCGATTCTGCCATACAATGGTGATTCGACACTTTGCCTGTGAGTACATTGCACTGCTGAGCATAGCTTGTGGAGACTTGACTTTCAACAATAGGTTGGGACTGGCCATGCGGTTGGTTACTGTGACCTTTGATCTAGCCCTGCTAGGGACCTCCTACACCCGCATCATCTATGCTGCCTTCTGGATCTCTTCCAGGGGAGCCCGAGCCAAGGCCTTGCACACATGTGGCTCCCACTTACTGGTCATCCTCACTATCTATCTCTCTGGTCTTTCCACATCCATTGTCTTCCGAGTGGCCAAGACTGTGTCTCAGGATGTCCAGAACCTGCTCAGTGCCATCTACTTGCTGCTCCCAGGGGCCTTGAATCCAGTCATTTATGGGGTGCGGACCAGGGAGATCCGGCAACATGTGGAAAAGATGCTCTATGGCAAGAAATCAGCCCAGGAAGTTGGGGAGAACCCAAAGAGACTGCAGAATATGAGAGTGGAGGGGCAACTGCCAGAGTGAGAGGACTTTATCACTGAGAGGAAGTGATGGGAAGTGATAGGAGAGAACTTTATAAGTGAGAGGAAGTTGGGGCTGTGACTTCTGGGAATAAGTAATAAGCAGGCATTGGGACGCCTGGGTGGCTCAGTTAAGCATCTGACTTCGGCTCAGGTCGTGATCTCACGGTTCTTGGGTTGAAGCCCTATGTCAGGTTCTGTGCTGACAGAGTCTGGAGACTGTTTCAGATTCTATGTCTCCCTCTCTCCGTGCCCCTCCCCAACTCGTGCTCTGTCTCCAAAATAAATAAACTATAAAAACATATAAAAAAAAAAAAGAAGAAGCAGGCGTCACTGAGGGACAGGCTGAAATCATGAGATTATGGGCTTGAGAAGACCCATTGTTGGCCAACTACTTACTGCTTTTTAAATTCTTAGAATGCTTTTTCTATTTCCATTCCAATAATAAAATTGCTTTTCCCTATTTTCTTCTTTTTTTATGTTTATTTATTATTGAGACAGAAACAGAGCATGAGTGGGGGCAGGGGCAGAGAGAGAGGGAGACAGAATCCGAAACAGGCTCCAGGCTCTGAGCTGTCAGCACAGAGCCTGATGCGGGGCTCGAACCCACAAACCATGAGATCGTGACCAGAGCTGAAGTCGGACGCTTAACTGACTGAGCGTCTTTGTTTAGTTTATTTGCCCTCTTCCCCCAGACTCCTGAGAAAGCCCCCAGGTAATACTTGGATGTATAGAGGGGGAGGAGCCAATATGGCAGAATAGCATGGAAGTCTTTTTTGTGTCTCAGGTCCATGAAATACAGCCAGATCAACACTAAACCATCCTGCATAGCTAGTAAACTGATTTGAGGATTAACACAACAATCTGCACAGAACTACAGAACTCAGCAGGTACACGGGGTGGAGAGATGAGCTGGGGGAGGGAGGAGCTGCCGGAGGGCGGGGAGCTGTTTTTGCTGCAGAGAGAGGACAGAGACCAGGGAGAGTACGGGAAAAGCACCTTCCCTGCCAAAAGCAGCTGGGGAGAAAGTGGAAAAGTGGAAACAGCTGCAGGGACTGAACTAAGAAGGGAGAAAGGAGAAAGGAGAGGGCTTAAATTCCATTAAGACTCGATAAACAGGGCAATCGCAGAATCTGAAACTCTGCAGCTTGATACCTGGCGGTGCTTTGGTGAGAAGGGCAAATCTCCAGGAGCAGAGTGAAGTCCAGGGTGCTTGGGCCACACAGGGAGAGGCAGTTCCCCTGCTGGGAGAGTCTGGGTAGAGGCTGTGCGGCTCCGCCACAGGCAAATATCACAGCAGACCCTGGAGAACAACCACATTCGCTGGTGCTGGAATAAGGTAGTTAAGGGTGCCTGGTGCCAGATGTGCGTTGTGATTTTCCATAATCCCTGAAATGCTGCTGCTACAGGACTGTGTGAACTTTTTCTGGGGTGGGCCAGCACCCAGCCACAGGTCTCTGGGCATTTGCAGCAGCATGGTCCCAAATGTTCCTGGCTGCGGCCAGCAGCAGGCCATTGTCGGGTCAAAGCCACAGTTCCCCAGAAGTGAGGAGTCGGGAAACACAGCCGCATCTGAGATAAAACTCAGGAGGGAGGTGCCGCCTGGCAGCCTGACAGCTTGGTCATGGGCAGTGTAAAAGCGGGGAGTGGACTGAAGCCAGAGACAAAGGACGGGTGCATGCTTGCTAATCGGGGAGAACAGAATTACCACTGAGACTGGGTAACTGGGTGACGCCATTTTCACCCCTCCCGTGCTTGCGCATACAAACCTACAAACGCTACAACGATCCATCACTGTAAGGTAAGCAGCGCCATCTAGTGGAAAATGAAGCTGTTACACTAAGCCCTGCCCAACGGGGCCAACCTCACTCTTAAGAAACACAAGTCTCTCCTCCTGCTTAGTTTACAGAATATAAAGTGCTTCATAGTTTGACTTCTAGGGGGAAGCGATGTAATTTCAATCGTATTTCAATTTGTTCGCTAGTCCATACATTCAATTGTTTTTTTTTTACTTGAATACAGAAAGAGAAAAAATTTTATTTTCAATTTTTAAAAATATTTTTATTTTTTCCACTATATTTTTAACGTTTTTGTAAATTTTTCAAATTCTATTTTATTTCCATAATTTCTGTATTCTATTTCATTGTATTGATTTTTTTCAAATTTTCAAATGTTTTCCTTTTTCTTTTTCCCACTTTTTTCTCTAATCTATCAAGCTCCTTTCAACACCAGACCAAAACACATCTAGGATCTAGCATGATTGATTTGATCTAGCATGTGTGTGTGTGTGTGTGTGTGTGTGGTTTTTACTTTATTCATTTTATTTTTTTTCCTGATTCCTTTTCTTCTTTCAAAATGATGAAAAAAAGGAATTCATCCCAAAGAAAGAGCAGGAAGAAATGACAGCCAGGAACTTAATCAACACAGATACAAGAAAGATGTCTGCGGGGTGCCTGGGTGGCTTAGTTGGTTAAGCAGCCGACCTAAGCTCAGGTCATGACCTTATGATCTCCCGCATTGGGCTCTGTGCTGACAGCTCAGAGCCTAGAGCCTGCTTCTGATTCTGTGTCTCCCTCTCTCTCACCCTCCTCCGCTCACACTCTGTGTCTCTCTCAAAAATAAATAACTTTAAAAAAAATTTTTTAAAGAAAGATGTCTGAACCAGAATTTAGAATCATTATAATAAGAATACTAGTGGGGTTGAAAATAGATTAGAATCCCTTTCTGTGGAGATAAAAGAAGGAAAAGCTAGTCAGGATGAAATAAAAAATGCTAGGGGCTCCCGGGTGGCTCAGTTGGTTAAGCGTCTGACTTCGACTCAGGTCATGATCTCATGGTTCATGGGTTCAAGCCCCACATCAGGCTCTGTGCTTGCAGCTAGCTCAGAGCCTGGAGCCTGTCTTCAGATTCTGTGTCTCCCTCTCTCTCTGACCCTCCCCTGCTCACGCTGTC
>NC_043710.1:53292231-53329870 GCF_006229205.1 Suricata suricatta
TGTAAATGTTCTGCATGCCACTAAATTGTACACTTTAAAGTGGGTAAAATGGTAACACTTATGCTAGTATATTTTACAATAGAAAGAAATAGGCATATGTCAAGATCAGAATTCTAGAAGGCATCTAAGTAGTTTTTCTTAACATTTCCTCCCTGAACTCTCAAAAAACATAAAATGTTTTTTCAAATTTGACCTGAAAATATGTATGAAAATAAATGACAAATCTGGTCTCACATAATCACTTTTAAATGTTTATTCAGAATGACCAGTAGGACCTTATCCAGATAAAGGTCCTCCCAAAACTACTCAGGGTTATGACTCAATTTTGCTTCTATGGACCCACCAGTCAAAGTAGCAAAACTAAGTCTTCTTATGAAAACGGAGGTCACTAGAAAAGGGGTGCCAGGTGGGCAATGAAACCCTATTCAATCACTTCCTATTTGCAAGATGACTTCTTTTACATTCCTAAAACTTCTACTTTGATTCCCAATATATCAATTTAAAATATCAGTACATTCTCACTATTGTATAGAAACAGTACTTTAAATCATTTGATCCTCGTACTGCAATAAGGTCCAGCAAAACCTTAGCACTTCAAGCAAATCTACTACGCCTATCTATGCTCAAGAAGCAGTGTGGCTGTGAGGAAGTGCTGGTCTCTTCTAAGCCTTCCCTCAGGACCCACACATCAGACACTCTTCTCTGTTCTCCAAAGAGCACACCATGGCTGCTGTGTTCCTCTCCTTCTCTTCCTCTTCTTTTGTCGCCTTCTCCTTATCTTTCAGCTTCTCCTTATTTAGAGTGAACTGGATTGGATTCGCTGCTGGTCGTGTCCTTAAGTAATACATCCCAGTCTTCAAACCCTACACAAAGGACGCAAATACAACTATTAGAAATGGTAAGAACACTAAACATTCAAAACCAGTGTTTAAAATACATTTCCATAAACCACATCAGATTGTTTTCTAAACCTGAAATTCCGTCTCCTCTAGGAAGCCTTCTCAAAAAATGCTTAAAGAGAGTCAGTATATTGTGTCCTTTTTACTCTTAAAAAAGTTTACCTCTTTGGAAATGTCAAATATTTTTCTTCTTTAGTCTTTTTTTGTTTTTATGTGTATGACTTCCATGTTTGCCTAAGACAACGTCTGACTTATAACCATTTAGAGCCAGACTGTGTCTCCGTAAAGAACTGATGATGACTACTCCAAGAAGTGTCGTCATCTTCTGTTTGGTATCCCCAGTCTTAGCACATAGTATGTATTCAATAAATGTCTCTTAAATTAAAAAGAAAAAATTTTAACTCCACATATATACCCAGCAGATTGCCAGGTAATAAGGATAGAATCCAGAATCACAGGAATTTACAGTTGCCAATGACAAGCTAAGTAATTTGGCTTTTATACTGTAGACAAAGTGGAGAAACAGTGGATGTTTTTGAATAGTGGGCTGGCATGTGTAAAGTTTTATTTTAGAAATGACAGCAATGCACAAGATAACGCAGGTACTAGAAGCAAAGAAATAGTTAAGAAGTTAAGAATAGTGGTAGTGGAACAGGAAGAAAGATAATCAAGAAACAGTAAAAAGGAACCACCACCACAACTTGAGTAGTTGTATGGAGAATAAAGGGAGGGTCACAGGTAACTCTAAGGATTCAAACTAATAATAAAATAATCCTAAAAGAAAAAAGAAAATCCAAAATGAGAGCTTAATCTGGTACAAAAACCATGGTTTGGTTTTAACATATTGGATTTGAAATGAAAGAACTAGGTGGCAATATTTAAATAGGGGGCTAGAATATAAAACTGTTCCAATTCCAAAATATCCCAATCTGGCAACACGTCCTTGATTTCCTCCACCAACCTGCTTCCAGCCGTAGAAGTGCATACTAGTGAGTTTGCCATAGTTAGGCTCAGCAATGTGGATGTTCAAAGACTGGCTCTGATCAATAAAAGCGCCTCTTTCAGCTGCCATCTTAAGAACGGTTTTCTGTGAAATTTCCCACACAGTCTTATAAAGTTGCTTCAGATCATCAGGAATTTCTGGTATGCTCTGTAGAAGGAAAACCAAACGTTTGTTGCACTCTGGTTGAAGAAATCAGTATAATTAACATAATTTTTAAAAATGTTTATTTATTTTTGAGAGAGAAAGAGAGTGAGTGGAGGTAGGAAGAGAGAGCGAGGTGGAAGAGGATCCAAAGCAGGCTCTGCACTGACAGCAGCGAGCCCGATGCAGGGCTTGAACTCATGAACCGTGAGATCATAATCTAAGCCAAAGTCAGATGCTCAACTGACTAAGCCACCCAGGTATCCCTATAATTAACATAATTAATGATACAAGGGTCTGGCCTTATTCTATTTTTGCCAGATCTGACCATACCATTCAGTATCATACAATATGACCCTTACCAAGTTTCCCAAGACTGCTTACCTCTTAATAAAGGAAGGAGCTAAGCACCAATAAATGACCCTTGAGTTTTATAGAAAAATAATCAGGGCTATAACTCACAGGTACATGATCAGGGTACAAACCCCTTTAGTCAATGGAAAGAATGTTTTCTTACATTTAGAGTTAATCTGCATCAAAACATGCAGACTAGCTAATAATGTTACCATTTCTTCCAGCAAATATAGAACTGTTACAGAAATTTCATCTGTGTTACCAAGGAGACAAATGTTTAGACAGAGGCCTCGATCTACCAACAAATGCTTCTTGGGCACCTGGGTGGCTCAGTTGTTTCAGCGTCTGACTTCAGGTGAGGTCATGATCTCTCCATTCAGAGTTCAAGCCCTACACTGGGCTCTGTGCTGACAGCTCAGACGCTGGAGCCTTTTTCAGATCCTGTGCTTCCCTCTCTCTCTGCCCCTCCCCTGCTTGTGGTGTTTCTCTCCCTCTCAAAAACAAATAAACATTAAAAAAAAATTTTTTTAAACAAATAAATGCTTCTTGATTCTCGGTTGCAAACACGCAAATATTTTATTGTTAAATACTATTTGTGGCTCTGTTTTTTGGACTCTGAGTCCTCAATCTCCATCATACTTTTTATTTAAGTCTGACTCTCTAATTTCACACTTTATGTCAGTGGGCCCCAAACTTTGATGCATTCTGGAATGATGTAGATGGTCATTAAAAACACTAATGCCTGGCTCCCATTTCCAGACATTCTAATTTAACTGTTATGCAACCCAAGCTTCCAATTTTTTTTTAAGCTTCAGAATTTTAAGAGTTCCCCAATTGATTCATATGCATAGAGAAGTTGGAAACTGCTTTATATTATTGGACAAACAAGAGGAAAAGGCCTACCTATGTGAAGATGTATATAATCCTAGCACAATGCAGAAGTGAACATAAGCCTATATGACCACAGTGAATAACCATTCTTTCTCTCCACTGCCTAAGTGAGAAGGTACCAATGTCCAACTAAGCTACTAAAGAGCACACTCCATTTTCATTCTGTACCTGGATAGAACCATTGCATGCAATAATCTGATTTTTCATCTCTTCATTCCACAAGCCCCGCTCAGTAAGATCCTTCAGTAAGTGAGGATTTACAATCTGCATGAAAAAGCAAAAAAGATGCCAAGGAATAATTAAGAATGACAGAGTCTAAACAGGATCATATGCCTGAAACTTAAAGTAAATGAGACCATTTAAAGTAGTATTTAACATTAGATTACTTGGCAAATTTTACATTTTATACAACTGAGAGGCCCATCCTACCAAGCAAAAGCTGTATTCATTTAAAATCTTGATCTGTTATTCAAGAAACATAATATTTGCAAAGATGAAAAGAGCCAGCATTGCCTAAGATGGGTAAATCTATGTGGATTCTTTTTTTTTCCCTAAGAAAGGATACAACAAGTACTTAAGAAAAAATAGAAATGCATCTACTCCAAACCTTACAGAAATTTATTTCAGATCTAGAAATTCACAAATAAAAATATTCTACATTAGTGGTTCTCAGCCCTAGTTGCATATTGGAATTACCTGGGAACCGTAGAAATAACACTAGTCCTACCCACCAGAAATTCTAATTTGTAAAAAAGGCTGAGAACCATGGTCATCGTTCTATACACTCCTGGTTTCTACATACATGTTGAGGCTTCACTGTATACAGCTTGATTATCATCAACTTAGGCATCTCAGGTTACAGTACATATCACTATCATTACAGGTTGTTAAATATCCTATCAGCTCCAACATCAACAAGTTACTTTCCTATGTAATCCTCAACAGATTCATTCTTTTAACAGATATTTATTAAATGTCTATTATGCGCTGAAATAGAATAATATTGGAGATGAAGATGACTCACTTTATCAAAGCTTTGTCCCCGTACGAAGCTAGAAGGGGCATACTAAATAGAAGTTGTCATTTACTCCCAATATCGGGCTTTTGCACCATCTCCTATAGGTCTAGTTGTGATCTTCTCACCTGAAATTCTCCCGACAAGACTCTGCGAGTGTAGATGTTGCTGGTATAAGGTTCAATGGACTCATTATTTCCCAGAATCTGAGCAGTTGAAGCAGTAGGCATCGGGGCAATAAGTAAACTGTTTCTTACACCATACCTAAAGAAAAGAAGATTATCAGATGCTGGTCCTAAAGCCCAGGCAGGCAGATACTTTATGTCACTATAGTAAATGCAGATGCTATGAGTGACACCATAGATGCATTAGACTCACATAATGACTTTTGAATGTAACTCTGACAGAGATGCAACTTCACAGTATGGGCGGTATAGATTGCTCCTCTCCTAAATGCCCATTTCCTATATTAAATTAGCATGATTTTTAGTGCTGCCAATTCTGATCATGCCATGACTTATTAGCATTTGATACACTAGCTTGCCCAGGGAAATACTCAAATGGCTGTTGGAAAGTCCCCACCTGTATCAGGGTACATTCATTCAACCTTACCCTTTTCTAAGTGCCGATATGATCACTGTGCTGAACCCTTTAAGGAAAAATAACGATGTGAAAGTGGTCACAACCAGACATCTATCACCAAAATTCTCCACAGGAAAAAATTATGCTCAGACTCTGTATATTCCTGACTTTCTCTATTACCTCTTCAATCATACATTCCTAGAGGAAGGTTAACATCTTTTGACTACAGTCACTGCCAAAGAGAGTACTTAAGGAAGAGTATACTTTCTAAACACTGAAAAATCTTCTAACTGCCCTTAGCTTGTCCTTCAAAGCTCAGCCTGAGATGACCCCTCTAGAACATCTTCCCCAATGATGGAGACAATACTGAATATAAATGCCAAATATAAATATTTCTTCTGCAAACATTTTCTATGACACATACCTTTATGTATATTTTCATCACTTGTGTTATGTGTCTCACCTTACTTAAGTCTTAGGTTTCTCAAAGACTTTGTCTTTACTACATTCTATACCTCTGGATTTATACAGTACTTGGCTTAAAGCTTTATATCCTAATGGAATCTGTACAACTGGGATCTTAATTAATCTCACTTTGTCACTTTGTAATTCTGAGGCATCAAGCAAACCACCAAAAGTCTTCATGTCTTACTTCCTCAGTAAAGTGGACAGTGATTTCCTGTCCAAAGATAGGAAAATGTATTGAATAGTCATAGATATATAGATATATAGATATGCATACATATGCATATATATATATATATATATATATATATGGCACATACCAAACTATGGAATTGTCTGTAATGATTAAAAACGTTAGGCAGATCTGCATGGACTGAAAAAAGAAGGTCGTCCAAAAGTCTTAGAATATGTAAAGTTTGATCACATCTTTGGAACAAAACTGTATGCATCTGCAAATGTACTGAAAAAGGTCTACAGAAATACACACGACTAGCAATGGTGATCTCTGGGAAAAGGAGTGAGCTGGGTTTTGTTTTGTGGAATGAGTGGTGGGCAGAAGAGGTGTAGGGAAGGGCACCTGGGTGGCTCAGTCAGTTGAGCCGCTGACTTCAGCTCAGTTCATGATCTCACGGTTCATGAGTTCGAGCCCCAGACTGACTTGCTGCTGTCAGCACAGAGCCTGCTTTGGATCCTCTGTCCCCCTCTCTCTGCCCCTCCCCTGCTTGCATGCTGTCTCTTAAAAATAAACAAACATTTAAAAATAAAAAAGGGAAGGGCTTTTATTTTCCATTTTCTCTATTTGAATTTTATTATTCATGTATTAAATGTGAAATTTTAAAAAGTTGTGTATAGAAAAATATCTATAGTATTTTGAGAAAAAAACAAAAAATGAACTACAGGTCCATTTTTGTAAAAGTTTAATTTGCATGTAAATGTACACATGTATACATCTTCAGGAGAAAATCTGAAAGATGACAGACAAGAAGATACTAACAGGTTTTTGGAGGAGGTGGTACTAGGATACTTTTTATTTTACTCCCTTTCACACATAAATTTTCCTAAATTTTCTAACATGTATTATTTGAGTAATGAAACATTTTTAAGGTAAACAAATATTTTTAAAGAGTATTTTAAAACTACTACTTCCTTCTGTAAACATTAAACACTTTGCATATGCATTAGTCCAGAGATGACAAACACATGAAGAAAATGAAAACAACCTGTTTATTATTTACCAAGTAAAACATTCTACCTGCCCTTGAATCTTTTGTTTATTAGTTTGAAGTGCCTTTAAGAAACCTCAAGTTTCAGTTTTTCTTTCACACAGTTTAACATATTACCTCTGAAACCTCTCCAAAATCCCTAACTTATCCTATGACTATCCATTCAGCAAAAGCCATTTATGTGCCCAGGGTGGCTAAGCAATCAATAAAAGTGAGAAACATTTAAAAAGCAAGCACACTTGGAAACATGAAGACTTAACGAGAAAAAGAATTGCTTGATCCTGATAGTTTGCCCCCAAAACAAGATCAGCTAATAATAATACCTACCATGTATTAAAATGTTTTCATTGTACCAAGCAATTTGCAAGTTACTACCCATCTATTATCTTACAAAGTATTTTTACAAAAATAATTCTGTACATAGGTCATTTATGCCCCATTTAAAAGAGAAAAAGAAGTTTCAGAAGTTAAAATAACATACCTAATTTCTGAAAACCAGAATGAGAGCCTAAACCCTCCTTACGTAAAGCTACCTTACATCTCTTGCTTACTTTGCAATCTTTTCCTTGAGAACTTTCCAGTCCCATAGGTCTGTGGGAGTAACATTCCACATATCACACTGAAGAATCTAGGAATAAACAATGCAAATTTATGACAAATCACCCAAAACAATTTGAAACCATGACAAAAAAGGAATGCCTACCTGCCATGCCCTACATCCCAACAAATGCCTTCTAGTAGAACCGTGGGAGGAATACAAGGTCGAGAGATTCCCCTGGCCAAACTTCCATGCGGTCATACTGATTAAAAGCAGGCTAAAAAGATGGTCAAGGCTTACCTCCTCCCCGTGTCCCTGTTGTGAGCCCTCGGAGGACCCATATCACATCTACAAACCAGGACATCCTAACATTCACGAAAGTATATTGCTGAGATACATTCTCTTTTTGAACAGTAGTGTTACTCCATTTTCATCTTTCTTAACTGCTTTGATCTGGTCCTTGATCTATTTACTTAACTACTAAACACCTATTTTCAAACCACTAAGTATCAGATTTTCCAAAAACTAGCAGGAACGTTAGGACTAAAAATAACGACATTTTATTTTACACTAAAGAGACTCATTCTACCAATAATAAAGGTAGTGTGGACAGCAGAATTCTAAGACAGTTCCCAGGTTTTCTCACGCCCTGGTGCACAGTCCATGTACAATGTCCTCCTCCCGAAAGTGGGCAAGACCTGGGGATATGATGGATGTCGTGCACATGGCAAAGGTAGAAAGTTTCTGCAGATGTAATGAAGGTCACCAATCAGTTAATTTTGAGATAAACAGAGAAATTATCCTGGGTAGACCTGACTTATGTGATAAAAGCTCTCAAAAGAGCAACTGGACTCGGGCATTCTTGAAATGAGAGACACTCCCTCTTATTGGCATTGAAGAAGCAAGATGTCATGAGTCCTACAGCTACCAAAACATGAATTCTGCCATCAGGTGAGCTTAGAGGAGACCACAGTCTCTACCAACACCTTATCTAGCCTTGTGAGACCCAAAGAAAACAACCCAGCGAAGGCAAACTTGGACCCCTGACTCAAGGAAACAGAGATAACGTTGTTTTAATCTACTAAATGTATCGAAAGAAAACTAATACAGTTAGCATTCTTCTTAGCTCACTTTTACCAATGACTAGTTCTAAATAAAACATTAAAATACAGGGGAGGACACCTGGGTAGCTCAGTCGGTTGAGGGTCTGACTCAGGTCATTATCTCATGGCTCGTGAGTTCAAGCCCCACATCAGGCTCTGTGCTGATAGCTCAGGGCCTGGAGCCTGACTCGGATTCTGTGTCTCCCTCTCTCTGTTCCTCCTCTGCTCATGCTCTGTCTCTCTCTCTCTCTCTCTCTCAAAATAAATACATGTTAAAAATAATAAATAAATAAATACATACATACATACATAAAGGGGAGAGGTGCCTGGCTGGCTCATTGATAGAGCATGTACTGTTGATCTCGGGGTTGAAAGTTCAAACCCCACACTGGGTATAGAGATTTCTTAAAACAAAAATCTCTAAAAAAAAAAAAAGAGAGAGAGAGAGAGAGTTTTGCCTAGGATAAAGGGAGTTTGGCTGGCTCAGTCGATGGAGCATGCAACTCTTGATCTCAGGGTTATAAATTCGAGCCCCACGTTGAGTGTAGAGTTTACTTAAAAATTAAATCTTAAAAAAAAAAGTGTATCTTTTTAACTTGAGAAAAAAGTACCATATTAGTTTCCTATGGTTAGTATAACAAATTACCATAAATTTGGTGGCTTAAAATAACAAAAATTTATTCTCTCATAGTTCCGGAAGCCAGAGGCCCAATATGAACATGTTGGGAGGGACACACTCCCTCCAGAGGCTCTAGAGGAGATTCTGTTCTTTGCCGCTTCCAGCTTCTAGTGGCCTTGGGCATCCTTGGGCTCTGGATGTATGACTCTCATCTCTGCCTCTCTCATCATGTTGCCTCCTCCTCCTCTCTATCTCCTATAAGGACACTGTCACTAGATTTAGGACCCACCTGGATAATCCAGGATAATCTCATTTCAAAATCCTTAATTACATCTACAGAGATCCTTTTTAAATCAAAACAAGTACCAGCAATAAGATGTAAACATATCTTTCTGAGGGCTACCATTCAGTCTACTACAGGAACTTACATGCAAAAAGAAATTTCATCCATGTACTTACTCCTCTGCTGACTGGGGAGCCTTCATAGGTTTCATATGGGCCATGCTCCTTGGCCAGGTCACAGCTGGCTTCCAAGGCTCCATAATAAATGGTTTCAAAGATTTGCTTGTTTAGTAACTGGGCTTCTGGACTCTCAAAAGGATACCTCATCAGAATAAAAGCATCTGCCAGACCTTGCACCCCGATTCCAATGGGGCGATGGCGTTTATTTGATAAGCATGCCTTTGTGCCAACAGATTTAGAGAAGAAAGAGACATTACTGAACAGAAAAGGCAACATTCTGCACCAAATGATACATGCTCTCTTTTTATCTCCATTTTCTCACACCATTCCACTGACAGCCTTTTAAGTGGTGACTGGAAGTCTATGATACACTCCCCCCAACTTGGATTTCAATAATTACTAATAAGCAGAAAAATCTATTCCTACCTCTGGGACAGGGTAATAGTTAATATCAATAATTTTATTCAAGTTTCGAACAATGACTTTGGTAACTTCAGCCAACTTCTTAAAGTCATATGTGTGTTCTGACGTGACATACATATTCAGGGCTAGGGAAGCCAAGTTACAGACTGCAACCTGGAATGCAAAGAAAAAGGGGTCAAGAATCACACAATTTTTATTTCCTCCCCCTGTGTCAAAGACAGCACCACATAAGCCTCTAATGCTCTATGAAATTAAATTATGACATTTTTATCTTTATCTTCTCCCTCTTCATTTCTAAATCCCGATATCTATTCACAGTGGTGCATGAGTTGTAACATGCACCACTGAAACAGGTAAGATGGAGGAGAATCTGTGTTCCATACTCCTGGCTCTACTGCCAGACATACACCCCATTGTGCTAGAATTTTTTATGTATATTTGTCTCGGTCAGGAAATGTGTGCTATCAAATATACCAGCCACTAGCCACAAGGAGCTATTTCAATAAATTAAAAATTCAGCTTCTCAGTTGCCCTGGTCATATTTCATGAGCTCAATAGCCACCAGATACAGAACTCTCTTCCATCACTATAGAAAGCTCGTCCAAAGCACACATTCCTACCTAACTCTCACTGAGATTCTGATCAGCCCTTAACAACAGGAGATCCAAGTTTGTGAATTCTGAAAAAGCTCTTCAGGTGATTTTCCACTACACTACTCTATAAATTAAGCTTCTTCAGAAAAGAATCATATCTTATTTAGCCTTATGTTTATAGTACTAGTACCACATCTTATATATAAAAATGCTAAATAATGTTAAATGAATACTTTCTTTTCCACTTTGATTAGGACTACCCTAACTCAAACTCTCAACTCCTCTCACCTAGACTCCCTCACACCCTTCATATCTACTCAATTCTACACGTTGCCTAAGTGCCCATTTATAAAGATTAACTTGAATTACATAATCTGATAATCCGAGTCTGATAAATGCTAGGGAGCAAAATAAGGGAGGAAAAGACAAAAGAGTTCTAGGAATAAGGACAGAAGAAAGCCATTTTTAAATAGAGTTGTCAAGGAAAACATCACTGAGAATATGACACATGAACCAAAAAACTGAAAAGGTTAGACAGCAAGCCATGCGGCTATCTGGGGCAAGAGCATTTTAATATTCAAAGTAAACTAAACAGCAAAAATCCTGAGGAAGGAGTATGGGAACAGCAAGGAAATTAGTAGGGCTGGAGCACGGTGAACGAAGGCGGAAAGTAACAGGAGATGAGATGGGCATCCCCAGTTGTGCATGACCACACAGGGCCTGGTACAAATTCTGAATGGAAACGAATGAAGTACTGATACATGCTATTAACACGGATAAGCCTTGAAAACATGCTAAGTGACAAAGGCCTGACATAAGAGGTCACCATATTATATGATTCTGTTTATACGGAACACCCACAAGAGGCAAATCCTGAGGGAGGTAACAGATTAGTAGTTAGTAGTTGCCAGGGGCTAGGGTAGGAGGGGAACGGAGAGCGATTGCTAATGGTGCAAGTTTTCTTTCCGGGTTGATAAAAAGTGTTCTGGAATTAGATATTGGTGATGGTTGTACAACCTTGTGGATATACTGAAATGTACACTTAGAAGGGTGAATTTCATGGTATGAGAATTATATTTCAATTAAAAAAAGAAAGGATAAACTCTGTATGGGTTGGAAAGTCAAAAAGGAGTGTTATACAGAGGAATGATATGATGTGATCTTTGTTGTAAAGAAGACTCTAGTCTCTGGAGCATAATACATCTTGTATAATAGTTACCTGGGTACAGTATATACCAATTTTCTCCAACAACGAATTGTAAGTTTCAGGAAGGCAGGGGCTGGGCCATAATCATTTATATCACAGAGCACACACTTTGGTACTGTGTCTTACACACAGGGGTGCTCAGTAACTTTTGTTGAATTAAACTGCAACCTTAGCAATATGTTTAATTCTCTTACCATTTCTTCCCAACTTTTCATTGCCATGGTTTTTAGGTCCTAGCATATGGGATCTGCTCCTTCCTCCTACTTTCCATAGTTTACATCCAACAACCAAGCAGCCTGTCATCCAACCACTGCAACAATGTCCAACCTCTTCTCACACCGAGACCTTCTATCACCAGAAACAAGAACCAGCCTTCTCATCCTAGCATTTTGATGCTATTTTCTTTCCAGGAACCTACAAAGGCTTCTGTGACATGCCAGCTTTCACCTGGTATCTCCCCTCCCTCAGCTAGAGTCGTCTCTCCATATACCAAATCATAATGTATTTATTCCATCAAAACAAAATTATTTGACACTCTCTGCATAAAACCTATTTCTGTCTCTGATCTGACAGGCTTCCCAAAGAGAATGCTTTTCTATCAACTATTTTTTTTAAGAAACCAAATCTATGTCCCATTTCTATCCTTACCTCTTCTGTGAATCACCTTAAAGACCTGAGACTGGAATTTTGTCTCACCATTCACCGAAAGGACTCTCTACCTGCTTATTACATACTTTAAACTGAATGAACATCCTGACACATTTTTGTGTTTGTCCTAATCCACCAGGACTGAGCACTGAGTAAAGATTATTACAACAATGTGTAAGAGAAAGGTGATTAAGTCTTTACTACATGGCTTAGACTGGAAGATATTTGAGGGCACAGATCACACCTGCTCCCTTATAATCTCTATGTTAGTGCCTTTCTATTTACAACAAACTATTGAAAACTCCCTTCCTCCACCTCAAGTGAAGTCAAGTGAGGGATTCACAAATAACAACTGACTAAGATTCTTCTCTCAGTACTCTGGGCATAAGTTTTTCTACCTACCTCATCTTTGCTGGTATACTCTACTATTTCTGTGCACAGGTTGCTGCATTTGATGGTTCCCAGGTTCTGCTGGTTGCTCTTCCGATTACAGGAATCTTTGTACAGCATGTACGGGGTGCCTGTCTCTGTCTGAGACTCAATGATGGCATACCAGAGCTGCTGAGCTTTTACAACTTTGCGGACACGACCCTGCTTCTCATAACTGAAAGGCAAAGCTAATATCATTTTCATATTCCCTAAGAAAATCTTCATTGCAGACAATTTGAAAACACTAAAATATAAAATTATGAAAACTCTTAAATTGTTTACTAGGTTTTGCTAAGAGGGGGAGAGGGGAGGAATATGACATTTATTTTAGTGTGGCTAAAGCCACAGAGAAAAATCAGGCAGCTCTGGACCCATTCAAATACACCCAAATACTACTAAATCAACAAAACCCTTCATAAGGAAAAGGAATAACAGTCAAAACAGAAAAGGAATAATAGTCAAATCTCCTACTATTACGCTATTATTTAAACTCTTGACATGTATCCTAGCTGTTCTTGATTCCTGGGTGCAACATAAAGCATAATTTTTCTTTTTGTCAAATGTACTGTCTGACAAAAATAATACTCTTTGCCTTAATATTTACAAGGATCGATCAAAAACCAAAGCACTTCTTTGTAAGTCCCAAAGTTATAAGAAAGAAAATAGAAACTCAATTTTGTTAAAGATTCAGGTAGCAAATCTGACCAAAATAAAATTATTATTATTATTATTATTATTTTAATGGTTTTCATTTATTTTTGAGAGACAGAAGAGAGTATGAGCAGGGGAGGGTCAGAGAGAGAGGGTGATGCAGAATCCAAAGTAGGCTCCAGGCTCTGAGCTTGCTGTCACAGCACAGAGCCCAATGCAGGGCTCGAACCCACAAACCGTGAGATCATGACCTGAGCTGAAGCCGGATGCTTAATCAACTGAGCCACCCAGGTGCCCCCCAAAATAAAATTATTAATCACATATTCTCTTGGATGCTTCTGAAGATTCCTAGAAACTGGCTAATGATTGATGATGTTTTGACATTTGGATCCTCCTCCAAAAAGAAACACATGGTTAAAATTATTTACTTTAAAACTTTTCCCATACCTTTCATATAGCTTCTCAAACTCCTCTCCCCAAACCTCATCCAGACCAGGACATTCATTTGGACACATCAAAGACCAGTCCTACAAAGGGAAGAACCCATAGGAAACTTCAAATAACCAACCACATAGCGTCCAGTATGAACACTGCAAGGGATAGGGTGACTTCCTAGACTCTTGGAAATCTGCTGTAGAAACAATCATTTTGGACTTGGGCTCAAACATCTAGTTCTACTTGTTTATATATGATCTTTTAAGCACTTAGGTCAGATAGTATCTATTTTAGAAAATAATAATCCAAGGGGTTCCTGGGTGGCTCAGTCAGTTAAGCACCCAACTTCGGTTCAGGTCATGATCTCACAGCTTGTGAGTTTGAGCTCTGCATCAGGTTCTGTACGGACAGCTCTCAAAGCCTGGAGCCTGCTTCCAATTCTGTGTCTCCCTCTCTCTCTGACCCTCCCCAGCTCAAGCTCTGTCTCTCTTTCCTTCAAAAATAAATAAACATTTAAAAAAATTTAAAGAAAATAAAATCCAGGAAGGTGGCAATGGCATCTCTTAACTTGCTCAAATTGTCTTCGTAGCATAAAATGTAGGTGAGCTTTTCCTAAGCATGATTTAAGAGGACAAAAAAGAAAGCTGATATGAATCAAGTCATTCTTACCAACAGGTACCTATTTCTCACCTGATTAGTCTCCACTCGTTTCATGAAGAGATCTGGAATCCAAAGGGCAAAGAAAAGGTCCCTGGCACGCTGTTCTTCCTTTCCTGTGTTCTTCTTTAAATCAAGAAACTCAAAAATGTCTAAATGCCAAGGCTCCAAGTAAATAGCAAATGCCCCGGGTCGCTAGAGGCAAATACATCATCATTCTTTTCAAAATTAGAATGAAACAAAGAAACTTTATATTTTCCAAGGCACTTCTATATCTCCTTTGATCTTCATTACAATTAAGGAATTAAATGACATAATACAAATAAAAGCACAATAATATTAGTACTATTTTTCTTATAATTCTAGGAGTGAAAAAGAGAAATTGATAAGAACAATAAAGATGAAGTAACCTGTCCAGAGTGACACCGTGAACTACAGACTACTTTACATTATACGATAGGTATGCAAAGTCCAAAGAAAACCACTTTAACTTTGACAATTATAAGTTGTGCTCTTATTAAAGATCAAAAAAGTGATGTCTTATATCAAGGTCTCCACAGATTGTTTTTAAAGTCCATCAAAGGAAATTCATCAACTGCCAGGTGATTAGTGTGTCTACATATTTGTAAGAGGCAGGCTCATGTTGCAAACTATCCGGCTGATAACACTGGGTGAACAATCCAATTCTCTCAACTTTACTTCTCTCTCTGTGAAACAGAGTTTTGTTCTTGATTTAAAAAAAACTACAAGACTATTACAACCATTTGCAAGGTTAGGTAATAATATAAGTCACAATTTTAGAAATTCTTTGTCAATAAACTGTCATATAAATAAAGTTGACTGGGGGCACCTGCCCGGCTCAGTTAGTAGAGCATGTGATGTGACTCTTGATCTCAAGATCATGAGTTCAAGCCTCACACTGGGTGTGGAGCCTACTTAAAAAATTAAAAATAAACAAATGAACAGTAAAAAAAAAAAAAAAATTAAAAATAAACTAAAAATAATAAAAAGCTGACTAGATCTTTTGCTGCCTGGAGCCAAGGGTAAAGTATGTATGGGTGGGAGTGACGGGGTGATCACTCACAGGTGCTAGAGGAAACATTCTGGAGTAATGGAAATGTTCTGTATCTTGATTGGTAGAGTGATTACATAAGTATACATGTTTGTCAGACCCCATCAGGCTGTGTACACTTAAAGCATGTACATTTTTGAAGTAAGTAAATTATACCTCATTAAACTGATTTTACAGTGGAAAAAAAAGCAATTACAAATATACATGGTAAATCATCTTATTTTAAGCACACGTGGTTAAGGATTTTTAGTCCTGATTTCCAACACTTCCAGTAACAGAGCACACCTTGTTTCCACCTTGATCCACATATCGAGCTGTGTTGTTATATACTCTCAGCATTGGAACAAGGCCATTGGAATTGCCATTAGTCTGAAAGAGAGACAGAGAATAAAGGCATCTGGAGGAGAAAAATGGGACTAAGTAAGCATGGAAAAGAACAAAATGGCTCAACAGTGAACAAATTACCCTCTCCAAGTCTATATAAAGTTTTATCTGCTCTCCATCTCTCCCTTTGCTTTATAAACAGAATGCCCAATATAAAATAAACAAAATGTTGTTTCCCTCTAATTGTTGTTGTAATGCTCTTGTTGCATCTCTAATTTACAATGAGATACAACAATTACAAGTCAAACGAATCCGAAACCAGGGTAGCTAAACTTAACCTCCATACCTTATAATGGTCATTATATAAAGGTAGACTTTGGGTAGAGTAAAAACACAGCTACAGTGTCTTTTTCCCAAAAGAATTTTCCCAAAAGGCAACTTACAGTAAGAATTATAATACAGTAGATAAATAAATGGAGATTCTCAACAATAAATGAATTCTAGAATGAAGATAAGAAAACATAGAGAGTCCTAAAAGATACCTCATCAAATTTTAAAAATAATCCTTCTAACTTCAAGGCAAGCCTTTAAACAGTCTAGAAAGTCTAAAACAGTCTAAAAGTCTAGTAAGTAAGCAATGGCCTACCCTACTATTGTGTGTAAGTGCTCCAAAACACTACGTAATAGAATAGTTTCCTTCTGGACTCCTGAACTTTCTTCTGTAGGATTAGACATTTTCTTCACATTACAGGTGAGGAAACAAACCCAGAGATGTAAAATAACTTATGCTAGGCTGCATTTCTACTAAATAGAGGAGTAGGATTTAAATCCAAGTTTTTCTTATCCAATATCCTTATCTGGACTGCCAATGAATAATGAACTAGCAAAGGGCTAAATTTGCATCATAACGAGCCAACTTTAAAGACTCGAATCCTGGTTCTACCACATATTAAGTGACTGATCTCTGGAAGTAGTTTAATTTTCTAAGCCTTAATTTCCTCACTTGTAAAACGAAGACGATATTGCCTTTAAACACAAAGTTACTGTAAGAAGTAAAGTTCCTAACATATGTCTCTAATGGTTATCTCCTATGGTTGTAGCAAGGATTAAATGGGTAACTCAGTTAAGCTTTTATAACAGATTTAGCATATAATAAGCAATCAATAAATGATAGCTGCTATTATTATCACATCAAATCCAAATTCCAAAATCTGAGCTAAAAAAATCTACAGATCATCAAGCTGGAAATAGTGAAATGACTCCCTCCAAGCCACACAGCCAGCTAGCACTTAACAGAGACCTAGGTCTCCCAGGCCCCAGCATACGCCCTCTCAGCCATAAGCCTGGCTGCTTATCTGTTTATCCTACAATCTTTTAGTCATAACACAGAAGCTTACCCCAGCAATGTAGCTGCCAGTAGCTCGAATACAACTCACAGCAACACCAATTCCCCCAGCAGACTTGGAAATCAGTGCACACTGCTTTAGAGTGTCATAAATGCCTTCAATACTATCATCTTTCATACTCAGAAGGAAGCAGCTACAGGGGGGGAAAAAAGTCACAACTCAGCAAGGAAATGAAACAAAGCAGAGAAACAACACTGACTATATACCCCCAAAACAGTAAGGTGGGCAAATAAAAGATCTGAAGCTTACAAAATTCTTAGTTATCTTAGAAAAAAATTAACAATGAACTTTTAATGGATATTAAAAACAAGACATATCAACGTATCCTATTATTTTAAAAACATCTTGCTGCCTATCCCAGATGCTAAACCTAGAAAAAAGACTTATAATAAAGTCTAAAATATTAACTCACATGTTCATCAGACTGCAGATGTGCCTTAACACATTTTCTCCTGCAAATTCCTAAGCATAGATCACTAATAGGTCTTTCCAACCTATTAGAAAGCCAAGAAAAATTACACATTTATGAAATAAAAAACATCTATCCAGTGGTCAACCAATTCTTTGATAGGTCCTCCGAAAGTTAGCCGCTTTATCGTCTTTTGGAAGACAACCCTTCCAACTTGAATTTGGATCTCATACTGCTTCCTACCTCAGGAACCTTACTCTACCAATGATCCCTTCACTATCTTGATTACACATCTACTCAAATGGATCTATCCACTGACTTTTTCCATTAAATATGCTGACATTCAGAAAGATACAGAAAATAATATGACATATACTTTGTACTTACCACCCTACATCAAGATAACAGACACTACATATATAGTCTAATTGCAAGCCCAGACCATTTCCATGCATTTCTACCTTCTAAAAACATTTATGTGTTTTAAAATTACAGTTGTGTGTTTATTTATCCTTCTGCACTTGCTTTTAACTCAAAATTGTTCATTCCTACTGGTACATGTCACTCTAGTTAGTTTACTTTCTTTGCTTAAGTTGTTCTACTGTATGGCTGTGCCAATCAATATATTTGTCCATTTGCCTGTAGATGGGTGTTTGGATTATTTCCAATTTGCTTGCTAATCTAAACAATGTTGCTGTGAAAATTCTTGAATATATCTCCTGGCACTTAGGTCTAAGGATTTCTGTAGAAAATAAATCCACAAGGGAAAATGCTAGGTCAAAGATATGCATTATGTTCCACTCTGCTAAAGATTCTCCAAAGTGGATGGGTAAGTATACTCACTTAGCAATGTACGAGAGTTCCCTATGTTCTACATTCTTACCAACACTTGGTATTGTCTGCCTTTTAATTATTATCAGTCTGACAGGTATGAAATATCTCATTATGTTAACTTTAATTTTTCTAATTACTACCAAAGTTTATTTATCACCTCACATGTTTACTGGGTCAAGTTTCTTCTGTGAATTATTTTATCCTTTGCCCATGTTTCTATTTAGCTTTAGGTCTTTTTCTGTTTTTTTTTTTCTTTTTTAATGTTTATTTATTTTTGAAGGGGAGAAGAGAGAGGTGAGCAGGGGAGGGTCAGAGAGAGAGGGAGAGGGAGACCTAGGATCTGAAGCAGGCTCAAGGCTCTGAACTGTCAGCACAGAGCTCGAAATACTGCTCAAACCCACAAACTATGAGATGATGACCTGAGCAGAAGTCAAATGCTTAACTGACTGGACCACCCAGGTGCTGCCCCCACTTTAAAAAATTTTTTAATGTTTCTTTCTTTATTTTTGAAAGAGAAAGAGCAAGTGAACACATGAGCAGGGGAAGGGCAGGAAGAGAAAGAATCCCAAGCAGACTCCACACTGTCAGCACAGAGCCCGATGCAGGGTCAAACTCATCAACCACGATCATGACCTGAGCTGAAATGAAGAGTCAGATACCTAACTGAGTGAGTCACCCAGGTGCCTTCTTTTTCTTATAATCCCTTGATACTTAACATACACTGCCAGTATCTTGTCAGGCTGAAACTTGTTTTTCCACTTTATTTTTGGTTCACATTAGTTTTTTATTTTAATGTAGTCAATTTTTCCTTTATGATGTTTTACCTATTACACCTATTTTAAGAAATCCTTCACCAATCTGAGATCATATATAATCTCCCATTAAGATGTAGGATGAAGTATTAAGAGTCATGATATCTTCAACTCACTTTAAAATAACTCAGTCAAAATTTTTTTAAATTTTAAAGATAAAAAACATATATATGATAAAATGGTAGTAATTTTTTTTATCTAGGCAAAGGTGAGTGTATGGATATTTACTGTCCTTCCTTCAAACTTTTCTGAATATCTGAAATTCATAGTAAAAAGTAGGGAGAAAAAGATATTTAATTTCTCTAATGTTCTTCTAAAAGATTTTTCTTTCACATTTACATTTTTTTTTTCTTGAACACATTTCTGTATATGGGATGAAAATGGGAAATCTAATTTCCCCCGTAGGATAACCAATTTCCCTAGCACCATTTCTCCAAGTGAAATGCAATAACACCTCAATTATTCACCAAGTTCCCTTATAAGTCTGAATCTCTTTCTGGGCTCTCTGATATATTCCTGTAGTTTATTTATCTCAGAGTAAATACCACACTGTCTTAATTACTATAGCATTACAGTAGTCTTGAAATCTGGTAGGGCTTTTTCTTCAAAACCTGCTATTGCTATTTATGTTAGTTTCCTGTGGCTGCCCTAACAAATTACCACTAACTTGATGGCTTGAAACAGAAACTCATTCTCTCGCAGTTCTGGAGGCCAGAAGTTTAACGTAAGTTTCACTGGGCCAGAATCAAGAACTCTCCCTCCAGAGGCTCTAGGGAAAAATGTATTCCCTACCTCTTCCCGCTTCTGGTGGCTCCTTTGCTTATAGCCACACCACTCCACTTTCTGCCTCCATCTTCACATTGCCTTCTCTTTTGTATATATCTCATCTCCCTCAGCCTTTCTCTTATAAAGATACTTCTGATTAGATTTAGGGTCCACTGGGATAATTCAGGACCACTTCCCTATGTCAAGATCCTTCTGAATCATACTTACAAAGATCATTTTTCCTTTTAAGTTAACATTTACAAAAGCCAGGGATTAGGACCTGGTATCTTTGAAAAGCCTACCAAATTGTTCTTAATCTTTTGCTCTTCTGAATAAACTCTGGAATCAGCATGTTGATATTTTGATTGGATCCATAAGTTAACTTGAGAAAAACTGACATCTTTATAATATCAAATACATTTATGATATAAAATCACTCTCCATTAATTGTTTTTTTAATGTCCCTCAATTATGTTTTAGAATTTTCTTCTTAAAAGCCTTACATGTTTATTAGATTTATTCCTGGGTACCTTCCAGTATTATAAATGATATGTGTTAAAAGTTAATCTTCTAAGGGCTAAAATAGGCAACTTTGTTAATTCATATTGAACTTATATCCAGATACTTTGTTGGAATCTCTTTTTAATTGATAATTTATCTGTAGATGCTCTTGAATTTCCTATGTAAAAATCATACCATCTGTGAATCACTACAGCTTTGTTCCCTTGTTTGCAATCTTTTTTTTCTTATCGTACAATGCTAGTTCAGGCCTCTACTACAACGCTGAAAACAAGGGTGACAAATCTAAGTTTTTAGCGGGTATCTTTTACCAAATTAGGAAAGTTATTTTCTGGGCATCTGGGTGGCTCAGTCGTTAAGCATCTGACTTTGGCTCAGGTCATGATCTCATAGTTCCTGAGTTCAAATCCCACATCAGGTGAGCATGAGCCCCACTTTAGGTTAAATATGAGCCCCAGGGGAGCCCTGTCTCTCTCTCTGCCCCTTGTAGGATTCTCTCTCAATCTCGTTGCCCCTTGCTCACTTGTGCCCTCTCTCAAAAAAAAAAAGTTATTTTCTGTATCTATTTTGCTAAATTTTTTTATTATGAAAGACTATTTGAAGGCATAAGATGTTAGTGCAATGGATTATATTAATACAGTTTTTGATGTTAGCATATCCTTGAATTCCCCAATACAATAATGTTGTTAAATGGTTATTTTTATTTGTTTTTGTTTTTACATTTATTTATTTTCGAGAGAAACAGAGACAGAGCAAGTGGGGGAAGGGCAGAGACACAGAGTGAGAGAATCCCAAGCAGGCTCCACACTGCCAGCATAGAGCCCGATGTGGGGCTTGAACTCATGAAACTGCAAGATCGTGACCTGAGCTGAAACCAAGAGTTAGATGCTTAACCGACTGAGCTACCCAGGTGCCCCACTGTTTTTGGTTTTGTTTTGTTTTGTTTTTTACATAATACTGAATTCTGTTCCAGTGTTCCCTTTCTCAGAAGATGGCATCACCATTAATCCTGTTACTCTACCTATAAACTCAGGAACCATTCTTGACGCATATCCAAAACATCAACAAATTCTCTCAATTTTACCTCCTAAATATCCTTCAATCTGTTGACTTTCTCAATCTCTGCTTCACTTCTCTAATCCAAACTACCACAATCTCTTGTATAGACTATTAAGAGTTCGCTAATTTGTTTTTGGCATTTGTTTTTAAAACAATGTTACTGAGATATAATTCACACACCATATAATTCCCCACTTAAAGTGTATAATGAATGGCTTTAAGTATATTCAGAGAGTTGTACAAATATCATCATGGTCAACTTTAGAAAATTTCATTTTTAGCATCCTTCTCTACAATTCATTGACCATAGTGCAGCATATTTTTCCAGGGTGCAAATCTCATTTAATCAGAGCAGGAGTGATTCAATGCTCATTGAATTAATTTATATGTGATTAACTGACTCTTTTCTTCAGGTCAAGGTTTATTTCCCTAGTCAAACCATTTCAGAACATTAAAAGCAATGACACATACCTAGAAAGCTGTGGGCGGTTGGTACCAGCATTGAAGAGAGTCGGAGAGGCATGGGTAAACCACTTCTCAGAAAGAAGGTTGTATGTTTCAATAGCAGCATCAATATCTTCTTCATGAATCCCCACAGATACCCTCATCAACATATGCTGTGGTCTTTCAGCCACTAAAAACAACAGGAGTTTCACAAGATGGGACATGTCAGAAAAAAAACTAGACTGAGACATATACTGGAGTCAAAAAAGGTACACCAAAAGACAATTTAAAAAAGTATACCAATAAGCACCAACAATTACTCATCAAACAAACCTAAAGTTAAAAATGTTAGCACTCAAATAGAAATGTTAAGGCTAATAGCTCAAAGCTCTATATTCAATATAATGAACAGAAAATACAACAAACATGTTAATTTCTCTATATAATAAATATGTTTATTTCTCACCTTTTCCATTGATCTTCAACAAATAGGACCGCTCCAGAGTCTAGAAAAAGCAAAGCAACCAAAAAACTTCCAGAGTACAGTTTATAATGACAAAATGGATATATCTTTCCCAATAAGGTAATCTACTTAAATATTGTTTTTATATAATTTTGAATGAAAAGAATAACATATTTACTTTTACTAGCTTCAGTCTGGAACATTATCAATTAGCTGTTTTAGAAAAGACTACATGAAAATTTCTAGAAAAAGCCAGCTCTATATTAGTGTGTATAATGTTAAATGCAGAAGTCATGGTATTCACCATCATCAATACCATTATGGTTAATACTTACAAAGTGCTGTTCTACGGCTAGGCACTGCTGTAAGCAACACACACACACACACACACACACACACACACACATTCATTTAATTCTCAAGAGAATTTGTTATTGAAATTTTATTATCATTATCCTAAAGGTGAGGAAATAAGCACAGAGAGAGATTAAGTAACCAGCTAAACAAAAAAGAGAGCAGAGATGTGAACCCAGATGGTCTGACAATATTCATGTTCTCAATCACTGTGCACTACTGTTTATCAACACAAAAGGCCCTTAAAAAGCACTTTGCACTTTGTAGGGATTCAATAAATAGTGTTATATAAACAGAATAATATGGAATAATTCTAGCAAGGTATCTACATAACTCGTTAAGTAATCCACATCTTAAGTAATATGTGTAAAATTCACAAACTGCAAATAGATAAGCTATCGTCCTTAATTCAAACAACCACCGCCACCCTAACCCAATCCCCCAGGTCCATCCCAAGTCCCAAAACTTATTGCCTTTATAACTGTATCACTAACATAAACAAAAACGTGTATTTGTTGATTTAAGGAAGAATTCTCACTTATTTAAAACCGATTATTTACCTTAAATCCAAAGTAATTATAAGAGAAATCTCGGTCATAGATAATGGCAGAATTCAGGCGCTAATAGAAGTAAAAAACAAACAAAAATAATTAAAATAATTAGATTTATCTTCATAAAATCTGATCTCTTTCAGTCCTGAAACTAAAATTGACATAGGATACAAAAGAAGAACACTAAGTATTGTTGTAGACTACAAATAAAACAGTATATAAATTGAGTATCTTAATTAGGTTTAAAAACATGCATATTAAAAGAGTAAAAGAGAACATGTATATGTAAGCTGTATATAAATAAAAATATAAATGTGATATTCCAAACTTCCCCTATTATATTTACAGTTCATCTGTAATTAAAGAAGGAAAGAACATGAGCGTAAGAGACATTATGATCCTTAAACATGTTTTTAGACTACCTGCTAATCTAAAGGTGTTAATACCATATATTTACTAATACATATTCTTATTTCAAAATTAGCCCATTTTAAACTGTACATAACAGTTTAATAAACAATGACAGAGGATAGGATTATATTAATTCTAAGGCTATTCAAAATCCATGGTCCTTTTACAGGTTTTAAACAAACTACTGTCATGACAATGAGATTTATAGCAGAATTGGTCATTGTTACAGAGTTTTTCCTGGCTATACAAGCTGTTTAGTGGAAAACAAAAGCAATCATTTTGGATAGAAAAAAAACGGGTTATAGTTGTTCTTCAAAATACTAAAAGCATTTCTGCATAATGATCCATGCCCAGGGACTAGAAAAATCTATATGACATGCTTCCTTTACTCTTAAATGTTTAAGGGCATCTTCGTTGTCAAAGGCAGGTAGGCGCCTAGTCCGAGTAGTGGGGAACTGAAATACTTGATTATCAGTATTTATGTTATGAACACAGGTTTTTGCTATTCTTTATTTTGGGGGTTTTCTTTTGTTTTGTTTTTGAGACAGCATGCATGAGAGGGGAGAGGGGCAGAGGGAGAAGAAGAGAGACTCTTTAGCTGAGCGTGGAGCCCAAGGCAGGGCTCAATCCAACAACTGTGAGATCCTGACCCGAGCTGAAATCAAGGATGGATACGACCACTGAGCCACCCACATGCCCCTATTTTTGTTTTTAATGTGTCTTCAAGATTATATACATGAACAACACACAAACAACTAGGTTTAAAGAGACTGAGAGGTTCTCTCAGTCTCTTTAACATCGGATGTACATTAAGAGAGACAGCTGACTCATCATTCTATTACCAAAGGTAAAAACTGGTTTCTCATCTGTCCAGATATCCATGGAAAATAAATCCATGTATAAAAGGGCTGGCTAGACCTATACATCTTTCCCTTTTTTGTCCTCTGCAATCCAGTTAAGAAAGGGATTAAAACACTAGCCAACAATTTTTAAATTGCTGAGCAAGATCTCTCAAGATTTTATGCTGGGAATCAGTTTGGCAAAGTCTACTAAATTTCTGAATGCACATACGCTTTGGCTAAGCATCTCCACTGAAGGGATGTATCTTACTGATATACTCATATATGAGCAAAGCACCCACCATACAGGATATTTGCTGCAGCAATTGGAAAACAAATATTCATAACTAGAGTAATTCTTATATATATGTACAATGATAATAAATCTATAAAATGGAAAGCCATGCAGCTGTTAGAAAGAATAGAGCAAATTCATAAGTGTTGATATAAAACTATCTCTAAGATAAACATTCAGTGAGAAAAGTATCAGCAAGTACAGTATGCAGAGTACACTGCCACTAGTTTTCCTTTACCAAAGGAAAAGTATATATGTACACATACACACACATTATAGAATAGCTCTAGAAAATACAGTTAAAAATGATAAAACATTCTTGCTCTAGACAGCAAAAATTCAGAGGAGAAAGAATTGCTGTTTACCAATACTATTTATAGTGTTTAAATGTTTTAAAATGTACTTGTTGCTTTACAAAAAAAAAAAAAAAAAAGAATCTATAAAAAATGTTTCACCAGAAAAGCGTTATACGTACATCTTTATTGGCCAAAACAATATCTAGTGTTGACTTGGCCACCATGGGAGAGTGTTTGCCATTATGTGGATTTATGTAGTTGTAGAGATCTTCCATCACATCTAAAAAAAATTTTTTTAATAAATAAATAAATGTCAAAATCACTTAACAGCAAATTCAATCCTCCGATAATAGTCTAAAGGTTCTCAACCCTTTTTTTCATGCCACCCTACCTCACTGGCTAGCATAGAAAGTGCTCAATAAATGCATACATGGTGAATAAATATATAATAACACCTCAGTTAAGGAAACATCTTCCAGAGTTAGAGTACACATAGTCTCTTGTAATGTGGAAAAGATTCCCCATGATTCTGATGACCAACCCTACTGAAAATTACTGGTTGAAAATAAAGAAAAGCAGTAATTATTATCCCAATTGTTTTTTATCCCAAAGGAATAGAAAATCAACTTTAAATTCATAATTTATCATCACAAACATTTCATTTCTATAAACACAGTTAGAAGCTCTCTCACTTTGTTCAAGACATTGTAGGCGATAACAGAGTGTGGCTCTCTGCATTTACATATTATAGAAGCACACATAATGCTGGCATTCTGGTTGGGATTATCTTGAATCTATAGAACAATTTTGGGGAAACTATTATATATACAATAAATCCAATGAAGTGGGTGATATATGAGCCCTAAATAATAATCTGCAATTGACAGCCAAAATACTTGTACTCTCAGTCTACCAGCTAACTTTCATATATCACTTTTTACACACTGAACAAATTATTTAGCCTTCCTTTGCCCACATTCCCTGACCTGAGTGATGGAATGAAATATTTGCTAATGGTGACAGACATTTTGTTCAACCCAGAACCTGCCAATAAATATTACTCATTTTTCCAACCACACCACCACCAACCACTGATGGACTTTAAAGAGAGAGAGAAGGAGGAGGAGGAGGGAGGGGGAGGAGGGGGAGGGGAAGAAGAGGAAGAAGAAGAGGAAGAAGAGGAAGAGGAAGAAGAGGAGGAAGAGGAAAAGGAAGAGGAAGAGGAAGAAGAAGAAAAGGATCCACTGACTTTCTCATGCCAGTCAGCAGCATGGAGAAACAGAAGTTCCAGTCTCTTCTCTGCTACTAACTTGCACATTTTGAAAGATGTAACTTTTCTTTCTGATAGTTAAGGTTTCATTTTAGTAGCCTTACAAATTTTCTGAGAATTCTAACTTCTTCCTCCAGACTCACCACTGAACACTTTCTTTGTTTCTTTGTGCAAGTTAGAGACTGCAATCCTTGCTGCCAGGATCGCATAGTCAGGGTGCTTAGTAGTCAAGGTCGCAGCTGTTTCAGCAGCCAGAGTATCTAGTTCCACAGTGGTGACCCCACTGTATAAGCCTTGGATTACTTTCATGGTGATCTGAGCCTATAAAAACAAAACCCAGAATTAGGAGCTTCTCGAGAACCACTAGCCTCCTTAAAAGAGCAATCAATAAAGCAATCAAATTTATTATCAAAACAGACAACTTCCTTTCCTGAAAAATTATCTTTCATAATAAACTATAGGAAACTTAGTAGTAAAAACTCATAAACCAATAGACCCACCAGACAATGCATACTACATTTGCAATGAAGAGGAGTCGCCAAACAGAAAATCCAAGTATAGCTTTTATAAAGATTAATAGTCTCACAGAAAAATAGCTAAAAACAAACCAGTGATTTAATAAGTATTTCCTCAACTTTCATTCAAATTCTCCCTCTGTGACCAGGGTTCAAGCTCCATACTTACCCATTTTCCCCCAATTCTACCTAAGGACAGTATGAGAAAGCAAATGAATCAAAATTTAATCATTCCAATTAAAGGATATAAATGTATAAGTTAGGGTTGAGGCAGACTCATCAAATAATTTAATGATTACTCTTTCTTTAGCACGTTACAAGTTAAGTAGCTCAATTTTTATAATCTTCTCTGACATTTCAGTCACCATGTGAGATGGGTATTATTACCATCACCACTTTACATGAGAAACTAAGACTCAGGATACTGGGACTTGCCCAGTTACTAAACTTCTGCTCCACATCCTATTCAACCTCACGGTGTTTCACTGTTTTCAAGACCATCTTGTAAGAGGTTCTCCGATTTTTAAGAAAAACAAATTCTATATATGTGGGCACTTACCGAATATTTAAAAGACACCTTAATCCAAGAGAAAATCAGTACACTTCCCAGGTAACCAAAGCATGCCCCCTTCAAAAGAAAAGTGTGTGTGTGTGTGTGTGGGTGTGTGTGTGTGTGTGTGTGTGTGTGTATTACTAGTTTATAATCAATTCCACATATATAATACCTAAGCCCAAGTTGCTCTTGATTTCTTCTCAGATCCAAGAGATAAGTCATGTTCAATAGAAGGGTAATGAAGTCTTCTGAATAGTTTCTGGTGCTACATGGCAAGTAATCAGAACTCAGGATAAAATAACAAGTCACTTGTATATCTCACTCCCCTTATCTTTGGAACGTTCTGATCTTTAAACCAGAAAGATGAAATAGTTTGATCTCTCAGATTCATTCCAACTCTAATATTCTACTATTCTAATTACTATTTAGAATTCCTAAATATAAAAATAAATGTAAAATATAAATATATTTTATTTATATTCTTATTTATTTTTAACTTATTTTTTGTATTATTTACATTGTTAAATATAAAAGAATTTGTAATACGCATATTCTAAGGTTATTTAAAATTATTTTCTTTTGAACATTTTGGTCAATTCAATATTTATCAAGTGTCCAATTACATACATGCCAAGCATTGTCGGATATCACAAAAATAAGACACAGCTCACCCTCAATTCTAGGGGACGACAGAGACATAGAATGAATTTCCATATCATGTGATTAATGCTATGAGGCCAACACCAGCACCACAACAGTAAAAATAAAATACCTAAGTAAAGCTGGGGCAATATGAATGGGTTTGGAAAAAGGGTTCTTTTAGATTCCATTTCAAAGATCATTTTGGAAGCTATGTGTAAGATGCATCTGAAGAGGGTGACATTAGAGGAAGACAGGAGGACACTTTAGAGACCACTACAGACAGAAGTCTGGAGAAGACGTGATGAGGGTCTAGAGTAGGAAAGTTACAAAAAATAGAAAAAAACAGAAAAACTTGCTTATGAATAGTTCTCCTTAATTTAAATGTTGTCCTTGAAATCTACTTCATAATACTTAAATGTATTCTTTCTACATAGATTAAAAAAAAGGAAATTTCAAAGCAATTCCTATCCAAATGACCATAACTCCAAAACAAGCTTTTCTACAGGCTTTTCCACTTATGAATAAAACAATTCACTCAAGGAAGTCTTTAATATAAAATGTTAATGTTAAGCTTCCCTCTTTGCTCACTTTGATAGTTCTCGAAAAAGAACTCACAGGACCAAAATTTAGAAAACAAGTTTTGTTTTGTTTTTGTTTTTTAGAAAAAAAGCTTTAAGCAATGAATTCACATTTTATATCCAAGATCATAACCAAAGTACCAAACCAAAATATATATCAAGTGAATAATAAGAGATAAGAGACTAGTAAAAAGAATTACATGAAATAAGATTTAAATATAAACCGTATTTACTTACAGGATCAACAAAATCCATATTAAGTCCATAACATAGCTTCTGGATTCGAGATGTAATTTTGTCGAACATAACCCGCTCTTGGCGGCCATCTGAATAATCAAACCGGGCAATTCATGTTAGCATTCTTAATAAGATAGCAATGTCAAAGAATCAAAGGTAATCAACATATGAACTCTGAAAATTGATGAACATGAGCTGCTATTTCACAGATAAAAGGTTCAGACCCCAACAGACACATCAAGAAATTATTTTTTATATCTTCAAAAAGTAGGGATTTTATCCTGAAAGTCTTCCCTTCTTCCCTTACACTAAAAATCAGTTGGATTCTTGCAATAGCTTCCCAAATGTTTCTACCTTAATCCTACATGGCAATCAGAGTTATTCTTTAAAACTTAAGTCAGGGTGCCTGGGTGGCTTAGACGGTTGAGCATCAACTCTTGGTTTTGGCTCAGGTTGTGATCTCACCATTTCTGGGATCAAGTCCCACATTGGGCTCTTCTGCTCTAGCAGCATGGAGCCTGCTTGGGATTCTCTCTCTCCCTCTCTCTCTCTCTCTCTCTGTTCCTCCCCCTGCTTGCTCTCTCTCTCTCTCTCTCTCTCTCAAAATAAATAAACATTAAAAAAAAAAAAAACTTAAGTCAAGGGACACCTGGGTGGCTCAGTTGGTTCAGCATCCAACTTTGGTTCAGGTCACGATCTTTCAGTTTGTGAGTTACAGCTGTGTGTTGAGCTCTGCACTGAGCTCAGAGCCTGCTTGGGATTCTCTCTCTTCCTCTCTCTCTTTCTGCCCCTCCCCTGATCATGCTCTCTCTCTCTCAAAAATGAATAAATAAACATTTTAAAAAGCCCACTTAAGCCAAAATAATGACATTATCCCCCTCAAATCTCCTTCAGAATAAAAGTCAAAATCTTACAAGTACAATCATTACAGTCCATAGAATCCTACATAACCTGTCCTGTGTGCCCCCCACCCTCCCCAACTTTACATTCTGCTTTTTCCACCTTCCTCACTTACTCAACCCTGGCAACCTTGGCCTCCTTGCTATCTATACTCTTTTAGGTATTTGGTCAAAGCCATCTTCCCAGTGAGGCTTTCCTGATCACCCTATTTTTAAACTGCAATGTCCCAAGGGCTCCTGTGTGGCTCAGTCGGTTAAGTGTCCAACTCTTGGTTTTCAGTTCAGGCCATGATCTCACAGTTTGTGAGTTCGAGCCCCACATAAGGCTCTGCACTGTCAGTGTGGAGCCTGCTTGGGATTCTCTCTCCTTTCTCTGCCCCTTCCCACCATTGTTGCTCTCTTTCAAAATAAAAAAACTAAAAAAAATTTTTAATTAAAAAATAAATAAATAAACTGCAATGCCCCAAACACAGCCTTGCTCTTTTTATCCCCCTCCTCCTTCTCTTAGTTTCCCTCCACAGCACTTAGTATCATCTGACTTACTATGTACTTTATTTATATATTTGTTTACTGTGAGCTCCCCACTCACTGCTAAAATATAACTTTCAGAAGGAAAAAACATTTTTGCATGTTTTATTTACCAGTACACTGCCCAGTGCCCCAACCAAGAATGGAGGCCAATATTTATGAAATGTTCAATGATTTAAAACCTGTCCAACACCTTCATGATAAATTTGGCTTACATAGTCTTCTGAGGTAATTATTGATTCTGAATGTAAAGAAATACTTCTATTTGTAATTCAAGACAATCTTCCAGAGACGTGTTAGTCTTTGTTTTGCTTTTTCCAACTTCTTAGTTTTCATATTTTGGGGATATAGTAAGCAAATACATGTAGAACTTATCTCATTAGTCCTTTTACGATTCTGTACTTAGAATATAGTCCTCTCTGTCTTTCCAGACAAAGTCATATTATTCTTAACTTCAGTAGTGGTTCATCCAACCTTTATTTCTTTACTCCGATCAAGAACAATAGATACATCCAACCACTAAATAGCTTGTCTTGAGCAAGCAACAATATGATCAGTCATTACAGATCTTCATGTACAGAGTGGGAATAATTATTATGCCTCTTCTTACTACATTAGTTTATGTAACAACAAAATAAGATTAGGTAAAAAGTGCTTTTGTCTTAAGAGCTTTAGAATAATTACAATTATTATATGCCATTTTTAAAAAGTGCTGCTCTTATTGGAAAAACACTGAACACAGTATCTGATACAAAAGAGGCACTCAATAAATGTTAGTACTCCAAACTGACCCCTTTGGTTTATCTCCTCTGTTCCCCACCCCCAATACTTTTTAACTACTAACTAAAGGGCAACGTGTTAATTATGTGTTTACACGTGGCCTTCTCATTCACATCTATATGTTGAAACTTAGTTCAGTGGCTGACCCAAGGTAAGTTCTCAAATATTGATGAAGAATACATTAACACTAAGACACCACTACTAACTAACCTATCATCAATGAAACAGGTTGCTTTTTCTTCTGCACTGACATCTGAGCACTATGACAGCCCTTCTCTTTCTGACCACCATTGTGATCTCCTGTTCTGGCCAGACTCACATATGCAGTGTTTGACCCTGCAGCAAAGTTCATTACTGGCCCACACTGGGACAAGGCCCCCAATGCTGTACCAACTGCCTAACTAAGCAGACAGATGATCACAAAGCAATATTTGTAAATAGATTTCTGCAGCTGCCAAGTTAATCCTCAAACTGACAAAAAGCACAACAGCAATTATACTGACTCACATTGGAAGGGGGAGTCTAAAGGCCCATTTTCTAGCCTACCATTCACTTGGTCAACTTTGCAACCCAAGTGCTGAATTCATCACATCATTAATCCCTGCTTCTCACTGCCTACATTATCCTCTTCTCTGAAGTAAAGTCTTCCTTAATTTGGCCTCCTATCACCTCTTCCCTGTGAAAATATCATTAAGTCCCAACTGGGCCTCCCATTTCCACAACTACATCAATGCTTACACCTTGCTCTGCCTTTTCCACCTTTCCATATGTCTAACTCCTACTTAATCTCCAACTCTCACCACATCCATGGTACCTGCCCCAAGCACTCAAACTTACACTGACCTTCCTCTTTTGAAATCCTCTAGAACACTAACTGTCTGATTTCCTCTTGATTAGGAACTTCTCTAATTCTCTCTTCAGGAAGACTCTGCTATACTGTAAGACCAAGGATGTGCTTCTTCTACAAGGTATGAATTTTCTATCCCTCGACCTGGAATGTTCAGCCCACAGATCTTCACTCTTAGCTCAGAGCTCAGCTCAAATGCCAGCTCCTCAGACCTTTACCTGACAATCTAACCCAAGATTACCTTCTCAATTACCTTTATTACATTACCGTTTTACCATCATCATCTCCCTAATCACAATCTGAAATTAATGGATTCTTATGTTTACTTGTTTCTTATGTACACTTACCACTCTCACCCATACCAGAATGTAAAGGCCATGAGTAAAGGCATTTACCTTATTTGGTTCATTGCTGTAATCTCTACTACCTAAAACAGTTCCTGGTACAAAGAAGTACTAAATAAATGCTTTCTGAATAACTGAATGAATGGAATCCTACAGCCTTTACTTTACCTGTCTGAATATTTATCATATTTTATTATATTAAGTTCTTAAAAATATCTCTCTTTGGAGTGTCTGTGTGGCTCAGTTGGTTGAGAGTCTGACTCTTGATTTAGGGTCAGTTCATGATCTCATGGTTCCTGAGATTGAGCCCTGTATTGGGCTGTGCCTTGGGCTCTGTACTGACAGCAGAGCCTGCTTAAGATTCTCTCTCCCTTTCTCCCTGTCTATCCCCCACTAGCTCTCTAAATAAATAAATAAACTTAAAAATAATGAAAATAAATGTGTCTACCTTTATCAGTTGATTGTAAGATCTATGAAAACAGGAACCATGTCTGCCTACTCACCATAATCTCAGTGCCCCAAAGAGTATCCACACCGATTTGTAAAATACAGTGGGCTATAAAGGGAATTAGGAAGGAAGGGAGAAAATAGGGAGGGAGATAAGAAGGGAAAAGAGAGGGATAGCTAGAGAACAGATTTGGAATAGAAGAGTGATTATCAGAGTACAAGCAAATGCTTTAAAAGGAATTATTTTGAAAAAAAATTTTTTTCATTTCATGAATACACACACACACACACACACACACACAGACTGGTGTGTTGTCAGTAATGATGTAAAATGTAATTTTTACTACGGGTTACAACCCAAAGTTTTGAAAACCCTATACTGCATTCCAAAGCACACTTTACAACTCAGTCACCTATATTGCATTTACTGCAATGTTTCTCAACTTTTATACTTTAACCTTAATCTCCTTGAGGAATACAATACTCTACTCTCCCATTAGGAAAAAAAAATAGCTCAAGACAGTAAGAGAAAAATTCATCTACTATTCCCTTCTGTTACCTAACAATTTTCATATGATTTTTCCTACATCCCTGACAATGCTAGGATCTCTGAGGATGGAGCTGGCTTCTTCCTCTACTATTCCCCTCACAGTGCTTAGCAAGCTATAAGCACACTGAGTAGGTAGAGCAGTACCCCCTTAGTGACAGGGGATCCATCCCAAGACCCCCAGTGGATGCCTGAAATCACAGAACGTGAGCCTCACATAGGCTGTTCTCTCCTATACACACAGACCTATGATAAAGTTTAATCCATAAATGAGGTACATTAAAGATACTAATAACTGATAATAAAATAAAACTATTATAACAATATACAGTAATAAAAATTATGTGAATGTGGTTCTCTCTCTCTCTCTCTCTCTCAAAATATCTTGTGGTAGGTGCCGTGATGATGTGAGATGATAAAATGCCTATATGATGGGAGAAATGAGGTGAAAGTCATAGGCACTGGGATGTAGAGTCAGGCGATTACGGACCTTTTCACAACACTCGGGAGGATCATCTGCTTCCAGATCACGGGCGTCCGGGTAACTACAACCGCAGAAAGCAAAACCCTGGATAAACCGGGCTGGGGGGGAGGGGCTACGATACCAGTAGGCTGACTGCCAGCCAGTTGCCCTCCTGGATAACCACATTAAAATGTTTAAAAACTACAGAAGTTAGTCTGCTACTCATTGGCATGGCAAAAGTGATAAAGAGAAAAACCCTAACCCCATAAAATTCAAAAATAAAAAAAAACTGAAGTACAACTTTGTGTATTAATAAGCCCTGCTGAATGCTACACTGGCAGAATCTAGCGGAGAATCATCTGAATCAAATTTTGTTCTCTGAAGGAATGAGAAACAAAATAATCCCTGCTTTTCAGAGCTTGTTGTAGGTAGTACCATTTAAACTACAGCATTTTAAAGTGGGCCCGAAGGTGAAAAACACAACACAGAGGTGTTACCTACTCCAGTAATTTAGGTTCACAAGTTTTCAATTCATATTTGCTACAGACTTATCAACGGGTACCCTCATCCTTCCGTACCTTTTTCTAAAGGCTTAAAGAACTAGATGCTCATCTCATTCACAGGAAAGAACCAATAAAAGGGCAGTGTGTATTTTGGTCTTTGGTTTCATCAGCTAAAACGGAAGACTAGGAAATTTCAGAGAATGATGTTCTCAAGATACTAGAGATTGGAAGATGGGCTACCACTGTCCACTTCTCCATCTCTTGGCTTTTATTAAACTACCTGGACAGAACTAAATCAACCACCTGCCTACCCACAGCATTTGTTATATATCATATATAATTTTTTAATGTTTATTTCTCAGAGAGAGACAGACAGACAGATGCCAAGTGGGGGGAGGGGCAGAAAGAGGGAGACACAGAACCCGAAGGAGACTGGAGGCTGGGAGCTGTCAGCACAGAGCCCAATGCAGGACCTGACCCCATGAGCTGTGAGATCATGACCTGAGCCGAAGTCCTTGCTTAACTGACTGAGCCACCCAGGCACCCCTATATCCTGTATTTTAAAATAATTCTCATTCATTCTTTGAATTCCTATTCATGACCAGTCCTGTGCTAAGTGTGGGCATAAAGTCCCCATCTTTGAAACACAGCCTAGTGGACAAAACCTCCAGTCAACCAGTATTTAGTAAGTGCCTACAATTTTGAAGTAATTTTATTGCTTTAACTGGGGCAAGTAGATTCAAGTTGAAACTTGCCCATACTTGCCTCATACGGTTCTCTGCTAAAGGTATGTTTTGCTCTTATTTTTCCAAACCGATTAAACCTTTCGGCAAGGCAAGGATCATCTCCTCTTATAATTTCACACTGCCAAGCAAAGGGCTGGCACAAAGGGGGAACTCAGCAAGTCTACCAGGAAATAACTGTTGAGGACGGATACAAGTCCCTAGCCCTCCCAGTCCCCATCAGTCAGAAGTGGTGTTGGCCACCCTACTCTGATTATCACTAGTCCCAATCCCAAACTCCTTGCTTGGGACCACTCCAGGGGCAAATGGCACCACACCTCCTATAAAGGGCAGCTTCCAGGGATGCCTGTGTCTAAGCTCTGTCCTTTTTCATCCCACAAAAGAGATCAGAAAACCGGTGCCCGTTTAGGGCAGAGTCCCTTCTTTCCGGCTCCTCCCAGTCCCTAGGACAGGTCACCAGCCCCAGGGTTTTCCAATGCAACTTCGTTGTTGGCCATGGATTCGAACCTTGGCCTCACCATCTACTAACTGGGTGGCCTTAGGTTAGTCACCGGACCTCTCTCTGCACTATAGATTCCTCAACTGAGAAGAGGAGCTAATAAACACTGCCTGGAAAGTACTCGGCTTACACAGGAACCACCCGATAAAGGAGAGGTATTATTCTTCAGAAAGGCGGCAGGATGACAAAGCCGAGGGGGCTCAGACAGACTGCCGGCTGGGGGGTGGGAGGGACAGACTGACGCAAGCCAGAATCTGAACCGGCTTGACAGGGCGGGAAGCCGCGGCGGACAGGGCGGGAAGCGCTGGAGGCCGGCGGGCGCCGCCGGGGGCAAGGGCAGGGACAGCCCGCTACCCCTTTACCTGCTCCCCACTAACCCGCCTCCCCCTCCCCGGCCTCTCACCTCGCTTGATCACATGCATCCCGGCTAGTTGTTGAGGTGATGAGGGATTCGAGACGGGACTGCTCTGTGGCGCTGGCGGGATCGAGAAGGTACTAGGGTGCGAAGGGTCGGGTTCCTGGGGGTACTCAGGTGCAGGGACTGGATTTGGGGCCAGAGACCACTTTCCTCCACGGAGCGGAGGCGCGACAATCCGAATACCCTTCCCGCTCCCGCCACCCGAGACGCAAAAGCGGCGCGACGGAGCTCGAATGACGTTACTCTGCGCTGCTAGCGCCCTGGCCGGTGGGCAGGGCTAGCAAAGCCCGAAGCTGGCCTAGCTCCAGCAGCCGCCATCTTGGGTATGGGCAGGGCCCTGGAAACTGCGCCTTTCCCTCGGCCACATTGGGTGTGGGCACGCCCGGCGGGAACGCGGATCTCCCGCCGCCATGTTGAGTGTGGGCACAGCCGAATCCTGGACGAGAGCCCGGCGCGGCGCGCAGGACCCGCCTGACTGGCCCCGCCTTCTACGTTGGCGCGTCCCCTCTGTAATGAAGGTGGTTCAGGTATTTTTGAAATAAAAACCCAACCATCCAAAAACTCTTTCTTGTCTTGACGACTCTTAGATTATAATAACCCGACTGCTGTTCCGATTTGGGCTGTAGCCTTCGATCCGGAGCTGGAGGAAGCGGGGAAGCCCACGCTTCTATGTTGGAGGAAATTGGCACTCAGTCCTTGGAAGAGAGCCTTGTTAGGCCAAGGACGTTAGATTTTTGTTGTTGTTGTTGTTGTTGTTGTTGTTGTTGTTGTTGTTGTTTCATCATTTTATTAACCAGCCACAGGCCACTTAGGTGACAGAGGTAGTTTTCCTCTAGTAGCTTATGAAAATTCTGCTTTTAAAACTAAGTACAAGCTTTGTACTCTAACACCTCCCGTTTCATAGGATTCTGGGTTTCCAGAGTTTCTGAAGTATAAACGATCTAGGATTCCATAAATAATTCCAAATAATGTTTTCCCTTCTGACTCACTTTGCCTGCTCCGGTAAAAGCAGGTGTTTTTTTGCGAAAAGCTGCCCTGTAAAGTCTGCACCCCTCCCACCGGCCGGCTCCTGGTGTGGCTCAGCTCACCGCCAAACGTGACCATTTGGGGTCCGCTGGGTGAAGGGTACCCAGCATGTCCGGGCTATTTTTCCACATTCCTCTGAGACTATCAACTCTCTAACTTTATTTTCAAGTAATTAACGCTAATCATGAATATGAAATGAGGGCAAACGTGGCCAAACTTTAAAAACCTGAATAGTCTTCGGAGCGCTCTGGAATCATTTGACCAAAAGGATCCCTCGGCTCTCGTGAGGCTCCACGAGAAAAGCTTATCGAGGCGCGGGGCTCATTACCAAGGTCGGCAGCGATCGGCACCAGCGTCTGCTGACAAGGAACAAGGGGAGGGGACCGCGGGCGGACAGGTGCTGAGAACCCAGGGCATGCTCTGCGTGTCACTCACTTCCCTCGCTCGCAGAGGCCGTGCACTCTGGGGCACAGGAGTCCGCCGGGGGGCGGGTTAACGGGGCGCCTCGGGCCGCACCAGGGAGTCGGCCTGGCTCAGGGCGAGCCTGTCCTTTTTTTCCTTCTGCAAGACCTGCTCCTCCCACAGCGCCTGGTCCACCTGGTCGTCGGT
>NC_043710.1:53329970-53425133 GCF_006229205.1 Suricata suricatta
CGTAGTCTCGGAGCAGCACGCGGGCCCAGGAGCCCAACCGCGCCCACACGCCGGGCTTGGCGGCCCCCGGGCCCGTCGGCTCTCCCCCAAGGACTTTAGATTTTATACTGACAGAATGGGCACTCTGGAAGAGTTTTGAGCAGGGCAGGGCTTTTATAGTTCTCCAGTGGGTGGTGGCAGGTACAGGGTCAGCAATAAGACCTCATGGAGGCAGAATGGGGTGCTTGGTTGACTAAATGTGGGGAGTAAGAATGGGTGACGTAGAAGCTTCTGATTTGGACTACACTAATTTTTATGAAACTTCATGTGGCATCGATCTCTAAAACCTTTCACTGGTTCTTAACTGCCCTCCAGATGCACCCCGAGCTCCCTATGAAGTAATTCCAAAAGTCAAAGGTGATAGGCAAGGCCATAGGATGGGGTTGCCAGATTTAGCAAACAAAAATAATGTGTCCCAAATGCTGTAGGGGACATAATTATACTAAAAAAGTTTTTATTTATCAGAAATTCCAGTTTAACCAGGCAGGCATCCTGTATTTCATCTGGTAACTCTATCCAGAGAGCTTTTGGCTACATGTATTAGTTGCATTTTTCCTTGGCCAAGGAGAAATAGTCTCTTCTTCATCCTGTCTGCTATGCCAGAGAACACAATGAGAGTCAAAGCCAGAAGAGGTTAAAATCTCCTACATGCTTTATTGGACTTCAAAGAGTCTTATGAAGTAACACAGAAAAACCCATGTGAGGGTGCCCAGGGGGTACAAGGCAGTCTGCAGCCTAGCACCCTCCTAAGACCAGCTCCAGGTGCCTGCACCCCAGGCCCAAAATGGGATCCCAGAGTAAAGGCATGAGAAGGCGTGGGGCAATGGGAAAATACCTTTACAGCCATAGCAAAAACAGGTAAGGGAGAGAGTTCTAGAGGGTGGGAAGGTATGGGGGAAGAGGTCACACAGCTGCCTTCATCTACACCATCTTCCTTAGCCACCCACTTCCCCAAACCAGCTGTGTCCTTTTTGAGCCTCTGGCTCAAGCTATGCAGTAACATGAAAATGGGGTCTGACAAGGGGAGTATGTAGTGCAGGCACTTGGGAAATTCAGGAGATTTCTTTTTTCAATTTAAAAATATTTTTTGGTTCAAATGCAACAATATCCTGCCCAACCACTTCAGGGCCCCATTTGAGCCCTGTGTCATGGCTGAGGCTCCCATGGCCAGGGGAGCCATTTGTCCTGAGCTCCAGGAATACTGATGCTTGGGGAGCATTTGGGCAGCACCTCTATAGTCAAACCCTCCTGCAATGTGGGGGAGCACGGATGAGAAAGAGGCAGGTGTGGGTAAGAAAAGAGGGAAAAGGTAACTGCCTTGTAGCCCACAACTCTGGCATCTACTCATCCCCCAAGAGGAGTCTCGCCCAACCTACCCCTAGCCGGGCCTCTTCAGAATTCTCTAGTAGCTTATCCTCTGGGAATGTGTTCCACTCCCCCATGGACCCCTGGAGGCTCAAGCGAGCTCCAGGCCAAGTTTCCTTCTGGCCCACCACACTCCCAAAGAACAAACCTCAGGTATTAGGCCCTAGGCCCGCCCCAGTCTGAGGCACACAGAACCATCGTAGATGGGGTGGAACAGGTCTGAGGCACAGATGTCAGAAGTTACTCCTCCTACCTCCCCCCCCCAAGCTGCTAGGGGAAGTTGGGGAGTCGTGGGAGGGAGGAGTCTGAAAGCAGGAAACAGAGAGAAACAAGAAACCAAACTTCAAAAGTGGGACAGCAGAGACAGAAGCTGGACCCCAGAAGTGGAGCTGGGAGCTGAGGGGACAGCAACTAAGACATGCACTGAAGTAGAGAGTGGTGGCGGCAGCCCGTGGGTGGGAGGGCAGGGCAGGCAGGCCATGGTGGTCAGTTAATAAATAATGTTGAGGACCCAAGGATGAGGGGGGCAGGTATGTACAGTGCCGAGGCCCCTGGGCCAGCCCCTCCCATGCCCCACTCTAGGGGCCAGGGATCTTGGAAGGGGAGGAAAGGGAGGCAGAAGACCAGGGAAGGGCAAGCTGTCCCGCCACTGCCACTCTCATCCTGCCTACTTCTTAAGAGGCTTCTTAAAGATTTTGAGGGGAAACTTCTTCCGGCCTGGGCTGGAGTCTGTCTCCTCACCAATGGAGCCATTATCCTCCTCAGCCACAGCCTTCTTGCCAGCCAGATGGGGAATGCGTGTATTTCGGCTAGCCTGCACGGCTCGGCTGTCCCCAACCGGAGATGGTGTGTCTGGGTCTGGGGAACTGGAGCTGTGAGAACGGGAAGAATCCAAAAGTGGAGAGCCACCAGGTGGGGCTGAGGGGCTCAGCTCCATCAGACTGTGGGCCTTGTCCAGCCCGTGGTTCAGCGCCAGCAGTGCCTTCTTGGCCAGGGCAGGGCTGTCAGGCAGTTTCTCCGCCAAAGACCCGGGGTGGGCCCCCTCAATCAGCCGGTGGCTGCCATTGGAAGTCATGGCGTTGAGGGCCTCATCTGCAGCACGGACCATCTGAGGAGGCTTGGGGGCCATGCGCTGGCGGTCACTCGTGTGGAGGGAGGACTCCGAATCGGAAAGGGTCAAATCCCTGCAAGACGACAGAGAGGAAGAAATGGACATATACAGGATAGGGGGATGGGGAGAAGGTGAAGAGGAGAGAGGAACAGCATGAGAAGACAAGAAGGGGGGAGGGAATGGGGAGGGAAAAGGGCAGGAAAGAGAAAAGAGGATGAACAGGCAGGCGGGTCAAAGAGAAGGATGAGAAACAAGGATAAGAGAGGAGGCAGGAATACAGAATAGGGACAGGTTGGAGAAGAGACAGGGAAAGGAGAGTAACAACAGGGAGAGAAAAAGGCAAAAGGAGGAGCAGACAGAAATATGAAGGACAAGGGGAGGAAAAAAAAGAAAGGGAAGAGTGGTGGAGAGAAAAGAGAAAAACAAGAAGCAAAACCAAACATCATTATACCATCATCTGTCTGGCAAAGAGCTTTCTAGTGATGGGCCCCCACCCGGCTGAGTGGCCAGGCCCTAAACTGATGCAACCACAGGCTGAAATTCCCCAGGCATCCTCAATAAAATCTCTTCCTTCCCACAGCTGGCTAGATTTCTTAGGACTCAACCCTAAGCCAACACAGAGCCCACATATTGCTCTGAGTCACCATTTCCCATGACTTCCTCCCCCACGGACTCCTGTCACATCCTAGGATACATCCAGTCTGGGCCAAGCCCCAAGGAACAGGGCACATGCAGTGAGTGGGCCTGACCCAGGCTGGGGAGGAGAAGGTTAGAACAGCCTTGCAAACAATCCCTTATCCACCCCAAAAGGCCAGAATGCTGCCTCTTTCAACCCTCTCACAGAAATCAAAGTGGGTCACAGAGAAGTGTTTCAGGGTTCAAACCAAAGTCGGCTGGCAGCTGGAAAAGTGGGGTCTTTTTCAGAGCTCTGTGAGAGGGACAGTGTAGGCAGGTGCAGCAACATAGGACGCTGGTCTTTTAAATAGCAGGGGTTCTAAAGAGCTGCCACTAGAAGTCAGAAGGTCTGGTTCGATTTCCATCTCTGCCTGAGGCTTGTGTGACCTTAAACTTAAGTCATTTAACCTTGCTTGTCCTCAGTTTTGGCCAAATGAAGATAATACCAATTCAGTGATCTTGCAAGGCTGTTTGGAGGATCAGGTATGTTAGAAATCACTTGGAAATGTAGGAAGTATTGTGGGAATGAAGATGATGAGGCCAGTCAAGCTAGAGGACCCATATGTGGGCCAGTCACAAGAGGCTTCTTTGCAAGGCTGAGTTATGGGGATGTGGCACCGCACACTGGACATGCACACACTGAGGTTACTGCAGAAAGCTGAGACCTCGAAGGGTCTGGCTACTCCTAAGAAGGCCCATGAACCAATTCCCGATGCCTCCTCTCCTGCCTCTACAGACAAAAGGGTAAATATGGGGGGCCTTTGTCAGTCCCTTTACCCTCCCTCTGCTTTTCCAGAGGCCTGACAACCCACTGTAGAGGCAGAAGAGAGGGCTAAGGGAAACGCTTAAACATCCAAGTCAGGAAGCCAAAGGGAAAGAGTCAGGAGTGGGAGGGGAGAGCACCACAGGATCCGGAAAGGAGGAGGCTAGGGGTCAAAAATTCAGGAGTGCACCAGGCCCTTGAAATAAGCAAAAGCAGAAGGTTGGCTCATAGCTATTGTAGGATTAATTCTCGACAGGAAGCTAACTAAGTAGCAACCCAGGGGCCAGTATCTTCTTGGAGACAAGTAACAGCAGGGAACAATCCCAGCTCCAACTCTATTCAACAAATCCCATTTCAGCCACATACCCTACTGTTTACTAATATTCAGTCTCATGTTTGGTTTCGTATATCTGACACTGTCCTTTCCTCCTTCTAAATGTGCCCTCGTTTCCTTAAGTTCCAAGATGATTCTCTTCATATCCTGCCTCTTCCACACACGTATGAGCCACTGAGCAAGGTGCTGAGACAGTTCTGGGGAGCAGCACTGGGAAGGGGGCCATCTATGCTGATGAGGTGAGGACCCCCAGGAGCCTACGTTTCTACTGCCAGGAAGAGTGGTCAGGGGGTTGGGGGGCTCCCAGCCTCACTCCTCATGGCCCACAGCTCCATCTGGCCATGATTCCCATCCCTCCATGCCTTGTCATCAATTACAAGCTAAGACCTTCCAATGCAAGAAAAGAGCCTGGAGAAAGCCCAAATGTCACACCTTGGAGGTAAAAGTCCTGCTGAGGCAAGCTCACTTTCCCTCCCTGGATCTTTAAGACACTCAGGGCGCCAGGGGGTGTCCCTCCCCAAAGGCTGGGCTGCCTTGGGCTCCCATACCAAGCTACTAACCTTACTAGAGAGCCTGTTTGTCTTTAGAGATGATCCTCTGGTGCATGGTGCAAAAGAAAATTAAGTAGTGAACAGGCCAGGTGGGTGCAGGTACCTCCCCACCCTCCCTCCCCATTGCCCTCAGCTTGGGCCTTGGCGCGTGAGATTCACAGCATCCTCTAGTGCCCCAGACCCAAACCAGCCTCGCCAGCAGTACTGGGAGGGGCAGTCTCCGAGCCTAGGCTTCTGGATGAAAATGAGGATGAGAATGAAGATGAACCACTCTGCAGGGTGAAAGTGCTAGAAAAGGTGGTCCCTTTGTGAAAGACAAAGGAACAGCCCTCAAGGCTCACAGAGCTAGAGAGACTAGCTTCCATAGTGAAGCACAACCAGAAGCCAGCCAACAGTGTCAGCAAGCTGCAGCCCCCAGCCAGGGCTGGTTGTATCTCAACTTCAGAGATAAGAGATCCCTCCAGGGGAAAGGGACTTTCTGAGTCTCCCCTAAGCTTGTTCCAGGGAAGGTGAATTCTCTTGTCTCCGACCCTAGCCTATCTCCGGAGGTAGCTGCTAGAGCAGGCTGCAAGAGAAAGCCTTTCACCAGCTCTTACACAGTTCACTGATTGAGACCTTGTGGAAAGACAAAAATACCCAAAGAGTGCCCTGGAATGGAAAGTCAAGTTCTACTCTGTGTTCCACTCCTAATTGGCTGTGGGACCTGGGGAAAATTACTTAACTTTTCAGAACCTTAAATTTCTATTCTGAAAGTGAGTACTTTATGCCAGCCCCACCTATAAACTTTTCTTGTCCAAAACCCCTGAACCCATTTCCCCTCTTCAGTTCCCTAATTCTGTGAAGGTTACCACATCCATTCAGCCACCCCAGCTAGGAACCTGGGTGTCATCCTAGACTCCTCCTTCTCCTCCACCCCCCCCCCAGCCAGCTACCAAATTAAACCTCTTCTTTCCAATGCCTAGACCTCACTACCTCCCTACTGGTCTACCTCCATGACTTCCAGATTTCTATAGTCTCCCCCTCTCTTCTTTATACAGATCATGAAAATGTTATTTCTAAAGTGCAAATCTGATTCTCTTATTTTTATTTGAGAAAGAAAGAGTGCACAAGCCAGGGAGAGGGGCAAAGGAAGGGGGGGGGAGAGAAGGGGGGAGAGAGAGAGAGAGAGAGAGAGAGAGAGAGAGAGGGAGGGAGGGAGAGAGAGAATCTTAAGAAGCCTCCACGGTCAGCATGGAGCCCGATGTGGGGCTCGATACCATGACCCAGAGATCATGACCTGAGCTGAAAGGAAGAGTCAGATGCTCAACCAGCTGAGCCACCCAGGTGCCCCATGATTCTCTTCCTTTTTAAAACCCTTTTGCCAGGGTGCCTGGGTGGCTCGGTCGGTTAAGCGTCCAGCTTTGGCTCAAGTCATAATCTCACAGTTCGTGGGTTTGAGCCCCGCATCAGGCTCTGTGCTAACAGCTCAGAGCCCAGAGCCTGCTTCAGATTCTGTGTGTGTGTGTGTGTGTGTGTGTGTGTGTGTGTGTGTGTCTGACCCTCCACTGCTCATACTGTCTCTCTCTGTCTCTCAAAAATTAATAAAAAACGTTTTTAAATAAATAAATAAATAAAACCCTTTTGCCATTCTCCCTTTGCTGAGGGGCGATGCCCAAGCCCCAAGCCTCTCGGGGCCCTTCTTCCTCCTAGCCTCATCTGCCACCCCTTCCACCAACACATGCCAAGGTTCTAACCACAAATACATCATATTCTCATGAACCTCCACACCTCTACACATTAAGCCTTCCTCTGCCTAGACTACACTTCCTCCTCTTCCTTCACACAGGGTGTTAGCACAGATGTCACCTCTTTGTGAAGCATTCCACCCAGGTGCACGCTGTTAGTGACTCCCTCCTCAACACCCCCATAGCACTTCTCAGACTGCTCCGTAATTATTTATGTACTTCTCCTGGACCAGACTGTGAGTCTGGATGGCTGGGATTGTATCTTATCATCTATGAATGCCCATGCCCAGCAGAGCCTGGCCCAGAGCAGGTATCAATAAATGTTCTATTGAAGGAGTAAAGGAAGTAAAGACTCCATTGAAACAACGGATGTGAAAGTGCACAGTTTAGGCAAAAGTGCAATAGGACCGTGAGGGAGGGGCATTGTACTCATTTTTTGAGTCAGCAAAACCCCAAACAGAGAAGGGGACAAAGTTGTGGGGAGTTAGGCTGACCTTAAGAAGGAGCCCAGGGCTGGGAAAGGACAGGACCAGGAGAAGATGCCCCACTGCACACACCCCTACAGCTGACCAAGCAGCAGCCAGCAGGCAGAGGCCAAGGTAAAGGCAGCAGAAAGGCAAGGAAGGGAAGAAAGAGAAGAGAAGAGAGACAGCCGATACCCCAAGCTCTCTGAATGCCCAGGCATCACAGCAGTGCTGTCAGCAGGGGGTGGGTCAGGGTAGGGCTCCATCTGGAGGAAATAGGAAGTGCTGTGGTGGTAATAGACAGGGTGAACATGGACGGTGGTGATGGAGGTGGTGGAGGAGGTGGTGATGGTGGTGGTGGAGGTGGTGGTGGTGGTAGAGGAGCAGGAAGAAGAAGCAGAGGCAGATGGAGAGCTGATCCCGTGGCCTTCAGAACTGAAAGACTGTCCAGATGAAAGGCTGCGCATTCGCCTCAGAGAGACCCGGCTTGTCAAGAAGTGGCCAGCCTCGCCCTCTACCAACCTCTGAGATCCCAGGCCGTGCTGTGGCTCCGTCAGGCGCTGCCGGACACCGCATTGCAGGGTGGGAGCTGCAAGGAGAGTAAAGAAAGTGTGAGGAGGGGCCTGCCTCCTCGGGGCTGGAAGCCAAGCAGGTATGCCCCTGGAGAAATGCTTGCTGCAGACCAGTCGGCCCTTGGCGCCCAATCTGGAGAATGGGGCACCTCCTCCCGAAAACCTCCCACCAGGGGTCCTAAAAGGAAGGGGAACTTGAAGATGAGGTGCCCAGGTCAATTTTAGTGGTGACTGCAATGGAAGGATGCCGAGGGCCAATATTATTAGAAAGGGGAGGCAGGGCAGTTAGTGGGAGGAAACAGGCCGGGCAAGGTGGGAGGGGGGTGTGGGGCGAGGTCCGGGAGAGCACTAAGAACCAGCCTTTTTAGAAAGCCAACCCAGGAAGTAATCACAATTCAGACAAGGATTTATACACAAACATGCTCATCACATATATATTAATAATTGTATGAAAATACACATAAAATTGAAATGGGGAAAATGATAATATATCCGATTGCTGGAAGACAATACAGCCATTAAAAATGCTGCTTAAGATTTGAAAAACATACAAAAATATCTATTAAAATGCTCAGGGGAAACAAAAGGGTAAAAAATGATACATAAAAGAAATACCTTGAGTATGGAACACAAAAGAAATGGTTGAAGTGAAGCCTTCCACTTATAGCTGTGACCTTGCACAACTAACTTCCCTATTTTGATTCCTAGTTTATGAAATTCTGCAGGATTGTTGTGACGCTTCAAGACAGTGTATTTAAAGTACCTGACACAGTTCATGGCACTCAACAAATGGCAGTGGTCATTATTACCTTGACCACATTAAACATCATTAAAAATTTCACACACAGAAGTCTATAGGAAAAAACGATATTCAAATACAGTGGGACTAGGTGTGTCTTTTTTATGCTCATATTTACACTTTTCACTTTCCAAATTTCTTCTAACAAGCATACAGACAACACAGAACCAGCGCCTGGAACAACGCTACAAATCAGGCTCCTGGGGGATGATGGCCGCCATGCCCAGGGAAGGGGTTATGGGCACCAGGTAACTTGGGAATGTGCTAGAGCATCCCCCGTGGGTTCACTTCCAGCTCCAGCTGAAAACAGCATTTCTACCTTTGTTTTTTCTCCTCTACCCTGAGAGATGGGCCTCCCTGCCTTCTCCCTAGAGATGGGAGAAAGCCAGGTGACACGGATGCCAGAAACCACAGAGGGGCCACAAGGGAGAGAACACAGGTCCACAGTGATGGAGAGCTGGGGAGGCAGGGCTTCTATGGCAGGTGGCTTTCACGGCATTGAAAGGGAGGCGGAAGAGGAAGAAGCAGCATGGAACAGGAAGAAGCAAAGGGAGAATTGAGGGGGAAAGAGAGGAAAAGGAGAAACATGAAAAAGAGAAAAGAAAGGCAGGATCTTTCCTTCTCTCTTTCCAGCCCAGCCCAGCTGGAAGAAGGGCCACCAGGACTTCTGTCTAGCTGAGCCAGAAGGAGAAGCCCAAGCCCTCCATCACTGTAGGTGTTCTCTCGTCAGCCCTCAGCTGAGCAGGCTGATTCTTCTCACCCCCGAACCTCTCCCTGCAGTTAGTAGGGAGAGTGCTGAGGGAACAGAGGGAGCAGGCAGGGGAGTGACGCAGGCAGGAGAAGGAGCTCAGGGGTAGGAGTGTTGGTTTAGTCCCAAAAGTCGGAAAAACAAAAGCCCCAAAGGGGCTCCTCAAACCCGGGTATTTCCAGAGGGACTGATCATCCGAGCCGGCGGATGTTGAGCAGAGAGAGCGGTCACTGAACCTACGCCCCATCAGCCAGGCAGCATCTAGGTTCCAAGAGCCAGGCCAAAAGGAGAAGAGAATCTGATTTACAGAGGGCTTCAGCCCACCCTTCAGTGGGATAAGGGGAGGTTTGAGGCAAGGATTGGGTAGCTCAGAGCTAATGAAGATCCCTCCCAACCCATGGAACAGGGGATCCTTGCCTGGCAGTGACCCTCACCTTGTTGGGCCTTTGATTAAAGCCCTGATAGGATATCAGACCAGGTGACAAAGCAGCCTGGCCAGAGGCAAAGTATTGCTGAACAGATTTACAAATGAATCGTGTCTAGAGCTGGAGTCCAGCCTGATGAAAGAATCTGGCTTTCTGAAAGTGAGCCCCTAAGCCAGCTCCATGGGATATAGGCCCAAGACAACAGCTTTTCCATAAAGGTCTATTCTATTTATCTAAAATAGCCTCTGATAGGGGCGCCTGGGTGGCTCAGTTAGTTAAAAGGCAGATTTCAGCTCAGGTCGTGACCTTGCGGTTTGTGAGTTTGAGCCCCACGTCAGGCTCTGGGGTGACAGCTCTGAACCTGGAGCCTGCTTCAGATACTGTGTCTCCCTCTCTTTCTGCCCTCCCTTGCTCACACTCTGTCTCTCCATCTCTCAAAAAAAATAAATATTAAAAAAATTTAAATAAATAAACAAATAGCCTCTGATCCAGAGAAAATTTCAACTGGGCCACTAAGGGGTAAGACCCTCATTCACTGAAGATTTCCCACAGAGAGTTGTCTCTTTGACTTTGCTCTACTCAGCTCTCCCTACTTGAGGGAGAAAAGGGGAAGGGAAGGCCCGGGAAAGGGTGGAGAGGTCCAAAATTTAGGTGGGAAGTCAGACATGCTTGTGCAGGGGATCCTTCCGGGACAAGACTGTCTTTCTGGCTTGGAGGATATAGGGCTATATCTCTTTAAGGGACTATTACTTCATGGGGCCTCAAACAAAAAGAGAGAAAAAGATATCATTCCATTCATCCACTTGAACAATTAAGAATAAACACAAAAATGAAAACAGATAAAAGCAGTAAAGAGTCAAAATGAATACCATTTTGATATAATGAACCACTAAAGGAAATTGCTTTTATAAAGGCACACAGGGGAGAAAAAGGAGAATAAAGGGATTTAAAAAACACAAAGAGTGAAGGGAGACACACTTAACACAATAGACCCAGAGGGGCAGACGGAGCATAGAGCAAGGAAAAAACACCAAGAGCACAACTGTGGAGGAATATCCTAACGTGAACTCTGCTTTATGAACCAAGGCCGTGAGCGGAACTACCTTCCTTGTCTCCGCCCCATATGCTGTTCTAAGCACAGCAGTGGCCTACCACTTCTCAACCGGTGCATCAAAGGCTCCTTCCCTCATCCCCACCCAAGAGGTCACCTACATTGCATGGACAAGGGTGACACAATCTCTTCATCCATGTCATCCACGTCATCAGTCATGATGAAGTGGGCGGGGTTGGGGCGCGTGCTGCCCATCCAGCTGGGGTCTATGTTGAGAGCGGCCACCAGGGAGTGGATGCCAGGGTTGTTGACAATCTGGAAGCCACAGAGGATCTCGATCTGCTGCCAGCGGTGCAGGCGCTCCCGCAGTGCTGCCGTCACCTCACTCAGAGCTTGCCTGGAGCACATGGAAGAGAATTGAAGCCATGGGCGGGTGGGAGCCCCAGTCGGAACAAGGCTTCTTAGAGGAACAGTTGGGGGAATACGTGCAAATAAGAAACACAAATCATAAACTTAAGAGCAAGGTGGGAGCCGGATAAAGGCTGGGGCAGGACACCAGAGCTGCCCCTCCACCAGTGAAGAAGCAGAACTGGGGTTGGAGACTCTGCACATCCTCCCAGTCTGCAGATGGGGTGGGCACTGCCAGAGCTGGGCATCGGGTGCTACTTACTTCGCAGTTAGGATTTTGTGATCCACGTCATCCAGGGAAGAGCTGTGGGCCACGTGGAAGGTGCCAAAGAGTGTGTTTCTCTTCTTTTTTATCTTCTCGGCCTGCAAAGATGAGGTCCTCAGCTTAAACAGAGCAGGGATTAGAGGTTGGAAAATGAGAAATGCCTTTCAGTGACTGGATCCCCCTCCTCCTAGCACAGCTTAGGCTGCACAAGAGAAAGGAAGAAAAGGGAAAGGAGGGCAGGGGAAGGGAAAAGAACGGGGGAGGAAAAAAATGGAGGCAGTGAGAGCAGCGGTGGGATCCCCTGATGGTGCCCCAGCCCCAAAAGTGTTCTGCCCCATGGCGGGCTGGGGCCGGCAGAACCTTCCCTCTGCCTGCCTCCACTTGCTTCATCTTTCCAGAGGCAGGTGGGGATACACCGACGCCCTCATCCCCTCCTCCAGAAACTTGAGGACATCACCAGGAACTATACACCAGGAAAAGAAATAGAACCCAGCACCAGGATATATCTTGGTCCAACAGGAGGGATAGGGAGAGGTGGAGAGGAAGAAGAAGGGAGGTTGCGGGGCGGGGGGGGAGAGGGGGCAAGGAGGAGAGAAGAGGGTGGCAGGAGGGCAGGTCTCACCCCTTCCTTGGCCACCAGCAGCTGCTTCTCAGCATTTTGCTTCTTGATGTTATAGTACTGCACCTCCACCTCATGTGTCAGCTGCAGCCACTTCTGAAGGGCCTCTGGAGCATACCATGAGCTGTGTGATTCCAGCTCCTTCTCTGCTTTCCTCAGGGCCTCCCGAACCTGTGCAGCCAAGAGGATGGGACCCATTACTGCTACCATGACCCTCTCCAATGCCTCTGATAGCAGAGAATTCTGAGTTCTTATCTATCTCGTGTGAGCTTCCAACCCTCTCAAGAGGCAGAAAGGGCAAGGACTATCCTCTGTATTTTATATACTACAAGGAGGCAAACTCAGAGAAGGAAAGTAACCTACTCAAGGTCACACAGTCAGTAGTGTCAACCAGATCTCAAATTGAGTGTGTGGTTTTTTTGGGTTTTTTTGCTGCCAGACTGGAGCATTGTGTGCCCACACATCAGCTGCCTCTCCTGGCCTGTGGCCAATCTCCACAATCCTCTCTTGAGGCTCCGTCAGCTCAGTGAGTCAACTTCTTCCTGAGAGGTGGGGGTCTATGCTCAGACCTCAAGACATCACCATGTGGCAGAAGAAGCACTTGACTGGGAATCCAAAAATCTGATTCTGGCCCCTGGTCTGTCACTCAACTGGCCCTGTGACCCTGTGCCTTCTATAGCAGATCTCAGTTTAGTGTGAGGAGAAACTTTCTCCCTTGCAAATTCAAACTGTAGTAAAGGGGTGATCTTAGGAGGAGGTAGGTGAACAGCTCAGGTCAGAGAGCCCTTAAAAATGATCGCTATCCCAGAAAGGGGTACCCTGAATGCTCTCCAAAGTGTCCTGTAGCCCAGAGGCTCTGTCTATGATTCTCCTATTGAGCAAGGTAGGTAGGCTTTGAAGGGCACCCTCTACAAACAAGCATGCTCACTTTGAGCATGGGCATTGCCGAAAGAGGCCACGACATGAGACAAACAATGTGTAAGCAGAGATCTCCTCACTGACTTCTCAGCAAAGAGCATCCAATGAAGCTGACAGTCACAAAGCACTAAACATGGAAGGTCTGAGATTGCAAATAGACATTATACACACTGGATCCCTTGCTCTCACCCAGGCTACAGTAGAAGTGACCCCCAACTCCCCCATCTGGACACTGACCTTTAGCTGGTCAGAATCCCAGAGTAAAGGGATTGAGAGACAGTCTTATTATACCTAACTTCAGCCAATGAGGCAAGTATCCCAGAGCAGGCCGGAGGTTCTCTCCGTGGCCTGTGATAGGCTGGGAGGGCCTTAGCTAAGGACAGAACACCTTAATTCCTTAGAGTCAATGAGAAGACAAATCTCCACTTGGTTTTCGTTCCTTGAAAAAGTTGAAAGAGAAACTGTAACTTAGCCCACTCCTGACTTTGTAGATTTAAAATGGAGAACAGATGCCTTAGAGTCTAATACACCAAGTCTGAAAGTATATGATCAAGTTCTACCTTGAAAGGAGAGAAAGGAATGGGATCAGCTAAGAGGGAGGGAGAATGGGGAGAGAAAAAGAGCAAAGAGAGGGCAGTGGGACAGTTGGGAAAGCCTGGTTTAACAGGCTCAAAATGGTTTAATAAGAGAAATACTTACAAGATAGGGAAAAGGAAGTAGGGGTGGGGGGGGAACAGGAGGCAGGGAGACAGAGACAGGCACATCCTGCCCCCCACACAAGGAATGAATGCCTGGAGGAGATAAGAGCTGGGGCAACCAGAGTACTGTTTTATTCTACGGCTGTGGTTCTCAACCTGCCACACGCTGCAATCACCTGGGGAATCACACTTTAAAAATACTGATATCTGGACCCAGACCCAGACTCCGATTTCACAGATCTGGGATGCTGGCCTACGGGTATCAATACTTTCTTATGCTCTGCAAGTGATTCTACCATGCAGCAAAGTTAACCACTGACCACGTGCCTTGTTACACCCAACTTCCACTGCCCCAGAAGATGCATTAGGTCATGTCAGAAGAATAATTCTGATCCGACACAGCATCTGGGGAAAGCTAAGTTACAAAAATTACAAAATTCTTGAAAGACAAATTATTACAATTATGAAAAATTTTCAAAGACATCAGAGAGCTGTAGAAGCAATGAAGACTAGATCTACAGTTTTCCAAGTGTGATCCAGGGATCCTTGAGTGCATCCTTTCAGAGCATCTATGAGATCAAACTGTTTTTATAATCATACTAAGATTTTTTTTTTACCTTTTTCACTCCCTTTCACTCATAACTGAACTATAGATTTCTCCAGAAGCTACATGGTAAGTAATATCATAGCAGATTGAACATAGACACTAATGTAAGAATCAGAAGTCTATTAAACCTGACATTAAAAGTATTTGCAAAACTGTAAAAAAAAAAAAAGCTCACTTCTCATTATTTTTATTTTGAAAAATGCAATCATTTTTAAAAAAATATTAATTTGTGTTGATATATAAGGAGTTTAATATACTTATTTTAAGTGAATTAGTAAAATTTTAAAGGATTTTTTAAAAATGTTTTATTTTATTTTTGAAAGAAAGAGAGACAGAGCACAAGTGGGGGAGGGACAGAGAGAGGTGGAGCCACAGAACCTGAAGCAGACTCCAGGCTCTGAGCTGACAGCACAGAGCCCGATGCAGGGCTTGAACACACAAACTGTGAGATCATGACCTGAGCCAAAGTCTGACGCTTAACTGACTGAGCCACCCAAAAGCCCCATTGCTTTATATATTTTTAAACTATATTTTTAGATGTATCCAAATTAAGTGTTGTTATGTTACTGTTGGATTCACACATTTATAATGAAATATAGTTTATTTTTATCTCTAGTATATTCATATAGTATATTTTTGTCTCTAGTAATACTTCTTGCTCTAAAGCCTACTTTGTCTCATAGTAATGTAGCTACTCCTGCTTTATTTTGTTCTGTGTTTGTATGGTATATCTTTTCTCATCCTTTTACTTTTATCCATTTTATATTCTTACAGCCTGTTTCTTACAAGCAGCAGATAGCTGGTGAGGGGTGGGGGGGGCGGTTCTTTCTTATCCAATCTGACACTCTTCGCCTTTCCAGAGTATTGTTTGGTCTGTTTATATAAACCAAGACTCAACACATTTGAAAGAACTGAAAATATACAGCATATATTCTCTGACCACAATGAAATTAAATTAGGAATCAATGAGAAAGATCACTGGAAAAGTCCCCAAGTGTTTGAAAATTAATCAACATACTTTTCCTAAATAACCATGAGCCACCTCCCCTCAAAAAATTGCAACAGAAATTAGAAAATCTTTTAAACTGAATGATAATGAACATAGGAAATATCAGAACTTAGTAAATGCAGCAGCTAAAGCAGTGCTGAGCTGGAAATGTATAGCTCTAAATGCCTCTGTTGGAAAATATTAAAGGTTTAAAATCAATAATCTAACCTAATCTTCCACCTCCAGAAGCTAGAAAAATAAGGGGCGCCTGATGCTCAGTCAGCGGAGCACACAACTCTTGACCCCACCTTGGGTGTAGAGATTGCTTAAAAATAAAATCTTAAAAAATGTTTTTTAATATTTATTCATTTTCAAGCGACAGAGAGAACAGTGTGAGCCAGGGAGGGACAGAGAGGGAGACAGAATCCAAAGCAGGTCGAGGCTCTGAGCTGTCAGCACAGAGCCTGACACAGGGCTCGAACTCACTGATGGTTAGATCATGACCTGTGCCGAAGTCGGACACTCAACCGACTGAGCCACCCACGTGCCCCAAAAATAAAATCTTAAAAACAGAAAAAGAGCTAGGAAAATAAGAACAAATTAAAAAAAAAAATGTTTTTAAGTAGGCTTCACACCCAGCCTGGAACCAATACAACACAAGGCTTGAACTCACACCGTGAGATCAAAACCTGAGCTGAGATCAACAGTTGGACACATAACCAACTGAGCCACCCAGGCACCCCTAAAGATTTTTCTTAATGCAAGATTTCTATGCTGAAAACTATAAAACAGTGCTGAGAGAAATTTTAAAAGACCGAAAGAAGTGACAAGATAAACAATGCTCATTGATTGCAAGAATCATTTGGTTAAAATGTCAATTTTCCCCCCACATTAATCTATAGATTCAATATAAAACCAATAGAAATCCCAGCATGGCTTTTTTATCGGAGGGGTGGGGCGTGGGGGAGTAGGGAGGAGTGGTAGAATGACAAAATAATTATGGAAAGGCAAAGAACCTAGAACAACCAAGGCCATCTTGAAACAAAGCTGGAGAACTTACTACTGATATTGAGACTTAGTAGAAGACAATGTGCTTTCTGGACAGACAGACCACAGAACAGAATTAAATACCTGAATAAAGAAAAAAGAACCTTCACTCCCTCCCTCATATACACAAAAACTAATTTGAAATAAACCACAAACCTAAATGTGAAAAGTAAAACAAAAACACTTCTAGAAGAAAATTTTTAAAAATTTCTTGGGGATCAGGAAAGATTTCTTAAATAAGCCACAAAAAGTACCAACCACTTAAAAAAAAAGATTGATTAAATTGACTTAATTAACATGAAGACTTTCTGTTCATTAAAGGTAATATTAAGAGAGCAAAAAAGCAAGCTACAGGCTCAGAAAATATTTGTGTTATATATATAAAGGAAGTTTTATGTCTAGAATATATAAAGAACTCTTACAAATCAACTAAGAAGAAGACAGGTAACACAGTTTTTGAAAACAAAATGAGATTCCCAAATAAAATGGTCAACAAATTTATCAAAAGACGTTTATTATTATTAGTCATTAGGAAAATGAATATTAAAATCACAATGAAATACCTCTAGATCCCAGAATGTGACAATTAAAAAGCCTAAAAACGGGGCACCTGGGTGGCTCAGTTGGTTAAGTGCCTGGCTTCAGCTCAGGTCACAATCTCACAGGTCATGGGTTCAAGCCCCCCGGTCCAGCTCTGTGCTGACAGCTCAGAGCCTGGAGCCTGCTTCAGATTCTGAGTGTCTCTGTCTCTGTCTTTCTTTCCCTCTCTCTCTGACCCTCCCCCTGCCTGTACTCTCTCTCTCTAAAATAAATAAACATTAAAAAAATTTTTAAGAAACAAAATAACTGTTATCACCTGTTATCCCCTACTCTTTGAAAATCACAATGACCAATTTTTTACAACTTTTCCACTATTACTGGTAAGAGTGTAGTGACTCCTGAAGATATTCTTTGAGCGGTTTCAAAGTCCTCATACATGAAACACTCCAGCCAGACCTCTGGCCCTGCACCCACCCCAGGGTGTCCGGGACACTGTACACGCCCCTACCTGCTCCAACTCCTCCTCTGCGTATTTTTGGCGGCTCCGCTCGTTCTCAGTACCTTCCCGCAGCTCCTTCAGCCGCTGGGCTTCCTGCTTGGCAAGGTTGATCTCATCACGCAGCTTCTTCTCCAGGTGTACCTTCTCCACCTCCACTGTGCGGTGCTCCTCTTGGGCCTTGTGCAGCCTGGGGAGCGATGCAGGGAGCTGGAGAAGGCCAGGCAAGGGGTGCCAGCCAACACGCCACGAGTCACGGCATCAAAGAGGAAAATGAGGGCTCTGGCACTCAGAATATATACTCCCTACTCTGTTGACTGGCTCTGAGTTAGCTCAGGGCCAGAGCAACCACAGTGGCTACCATATTTCTTATGTTGCTGCCAGTAATCACGCTGAATTCTTCCTCTGAGGGATTCACATACTAAGAGCCTACCAACTACTAGCTTACAAGGTATGCCCATGTGTCCCCCCTGTAGATAATGACATACTGTATCATTATCAGCCTAGGACAGTATGGATCTAAAACTTAGAAAGGAGAAGTAATTGCAGGTAGAACAGAGACTAGAATTCCAATCTGTAGGACTCCACACCCCATAGTTTATTCCCCTTATCTTCAGGTACCTGGAAGGTTCAATAAATGTAGAATGCCCTGCAAGCTAGCCCAACGATCTAGAGAAGGCACGATGGCTGAGATATAACTGGGGTGGGGGTCCTGGAGCTATTTAGGGAAGATGAGAAAGGAACCATTGAGAAGCACTTCTTGGAGTCCTGAGTACCTGTTCCCAGAAGTGCAGAAAAAGGAAATTCATACCAAAGGGACTGGGGAGGCCGCTGCTGCCCCCCTGCCTGAGTTTCCTTTCTAAGTATCTTCCATGGTGGGTACAATCTCAAGGGTTCAGTTATAATGAAAATATACCTTTGTAATCACCCATACATTCCCTCTGTTCACTGACAAAACCTTCCAGCCATCCAGCCCAGCCTCTTTCCTTCCTCTCTTCCTTCCTCCACATACCTATGTTAATCCATTCATTTATTCATCCATTCCTTCAACACGTACTTTCAAGCGTCTGCTGAATGCCAAGCCCTGCACTAAGTACAGATACATGGAGATGAATGAGAAACTAGTCCCTTCCACTGAGGAGCTCATGATCTAGTCCAATATAGACAAATAAACAGTGTGGTAAGTTCTACAATAGCGAGAGACATACAAGGTGTTGGATGAGCCCAAAGAATGGAGTGACCAACTCTACCTGAAAGGAGTTGGGGAAGCTGACTAGACCCAAGAGAAAGAATAGGAGTTCGCTAATCCCTCTGGAAGAAGGGAAGGACTTAGCCACTGTTGGGTCTTCCTACCTGAGTAAGAAACACCAAGTCACAGGAGACCAGGGTAGGAGGGTAAAGGATGATGGAGAAGACAATGATACATGGCTTCGACCTGAGGTACAGAAGGAGAAAGCTACAGAACAAAAGGGGCCCTCAGAAAAGAGTACCAAACACTGAGTTAATGAAGTAGGTGAAACAGAAGAGGCAGAGACAGAACTCAGCCTCTAAAAACTGCCAAGTCACATCCATGGGACGCCTTGGTTGCTCAGTCAGTTGAGCGTCGGAGTTCAGCTCAGGTCACGATCTCACGGTTAGTGAGTTCAAGCCCCACATCAGGCTCTGTGCTGACAGCTCAGAGCCTGGAATCTATTTCGGATTCTGTGTCTCCCTCTCTGCGCTCCCCTGCTTGTGCTTTGTCTCTCTTGCTCTCAAAAATAAAATTTAAATTAAAAAAAAATTTAATGAAAATAAAAGCTGCCAAGTCAAGTCCAGATCTGTCAGTGGCTTAAGCCTCAAGACATGTGGTGGGACCAGCAGGAAGGGACAGGGGGAAAAAAAAAAAAAGGACTAGGCTGCAAGCTTCCTGCTGACAAACTGCAGTCCACTTTGTCCCCGGAGAGAAAGGCAGTTGAGCCTCCTCAAGATACACACCAGGTGGCGCTACAGGCAAGGCTAAAAACAAATCAGAGGCGCCATTTCCTGCCCCCATCAAGCTTCCCCTGCTAAATACCCTCCTTTATTGTATTCTTCCATGACCCAACTGCCTGAAATGACACCATTGGGGATTCACTTCTTCACTGAATATAATCCTCTCTGAAAGCAGCCTCTTCAGAAAGCCTATGATCTGTCTGTCTTGTCCAGATAATAGGGAACTCCTTTAAAGTAGAATCAAAACTGACCCACTTTTATATTCCTAACAGGATCTAGCAGAGGTGAAGATCAATAAATACTACTGGGTGCAGACTTGAGCAAGTACATGCACAGTCAAGCCTCACCCCACTCCATCTCCTCCACAGAAGACTGAGCATCTTGAAGGCAGCAGTCAGTTAGCATTACAAGTAAGAAAATTTGGCAGCCTGACCCACAAGCCCCAGCTCTAAGCAGCTGTGTGACTATGGACAAGTCTGTTCCCTATATCAGGCCTCTTTCTTCAATTCTACATGGGAATCAAAATCCCTGCCTCAAAGAATTTTCTTGAAACCCAGTGAAATCCTACCTGGAATGCACATGTAGCATTATATTTATTCACCCAAAGTATCAGGAACTCTGGAAAAAAAAGAAAAGCTCTGTGGTGGCTGGCAGTGCACGCCTGTGAAAGGAAGGAGGGGCAAGGCGGCATGTGGGCTCAGGACACTATCAGGGAATATGTGTCTGCACGTGTGTCAGCCTGTGTCTGGGTGTGTGCATGCATTTGTTTCTCTAAGGGCACAGTGGTCATTAAGCTCTGGAGGCCTTGGGGAGCAGGGAGGGCTGGGAGCTTAGTTTTATCCCCAAACTTGGAATGTCTCCTGCCTAGATTCTTTGACTTTGGAATGAAAACAGTACATGCTTTTTAGACAAATGAAGAATGGGGGCTGCCCAGATAGCAGCATTTAGCCCCCAGTTGGCAAAGGGCCCAGGATTGAGGGGCCCAGAGAAGTAGCCAGAAATCAGCTCAGAGATAGAACTTCACTTGCCCCCGAGAAACCCAGCAAGTGGAAATGAATGCAATAGGGCCACCTTTACTGAGGCAGCACCCCACGGGTGACAAAATTCCTGACTCATACTTACTGATGCGTGACCCTAAGCAAAGCACTCACCCTCTCTGAGCCCTCATTTCTTCAACTTCTAAACTAGTTATAGTACCTACATAATGTGGTTGTGGTGATTAAAAAATAATAATGATGCATTTAAGCAGTTAATGATACCTAGCTCATAAGAAATCCTTTGCTCACCCTCCAAAGAAAATGGTATCTATCATTAAAAAGTAACAGAAAAGAGCCAGATGTCATTGCCTTATACACAGATTCCTACAAAGACTTCTTAATGGGAATCCCTAGGCTGCCAAAACAATTTCCTAAAAAAGAGTCCTGAAGTAGGTCCCTCCTCTTCTTAAAATCAAAACAAAGCAAAAACCCAACTACATGCATTGACTCTCCACTGCCTTTTGCATCTTTCCAAAATTGCTCTATGCAAGTCTTAAAGGTGCCAGGGATCTGGCCTCACTCTATATACATTCAACCTGGACTACCAGACCTCCCTACCATCTTTCAAGAACTAAAGGTATCAGGAAGAAAGATTTGGGAGGTGACTCTGGCGAACAATGAAGAACAGGTAATTATGTCTATTTCTATGGGAAAGATAACAGTCTAGAAACAGGAAGAAGGATAGAATGGATAAGCCATCCACCCAGGGAAGCTCTAGATCTCTGACAGTTATACATTTCTCCCTCTGAGATTCAGAGGGAGGAAAGACAGAAATACGCTTCTGCCCTGGGGAGGAATGTTTGCCTGTAAAACTGCAATGTCAGGAATCTATGCTCCCAGAGCAGTTTGGGGAAGTATGGCACAGCCTAGGAGGCAACACCAGCATGATCTCGGGTAATCTCGGGGGCGAGATGGCCCACAACCCGGGTAGAAACAGGAGGCTTTCAAGGGCTGGCAGCTCCAGGGCTGTGGGGGAGGGGCAGGGCCTTACCTTTCCTGAAGGTCATGCAGACTCTGCTCAGCTCTGTGTAACCCCTCCAGATCCTTCATCATCTTCTTCATGTGCTCCTTTGAGTATCGGTTTTGGATGTAGGCAAACCAGCAGCCACCCACACCAATAACGATAGACACCACCAGCATGAAGTCCTTGAGGTGATTATGGCGGGTCACTGCCAGAGAGGAGGCCAAGGTGAGACAGGTTGCCCACTGCACACCTAGCCTTGCAACTCCATGCATCCCTCCTGCACAAAGCCCTTCCACTGCAGAAGAATTCGTTTCTCTTCTTAGACACACGCTTGCCACACACTAGTATAGTGAGCTCTCTGCCTACTCGGAAAAAAATGAGAGGCCTGAGAGCCGCGCAGGAAGCTTGTTAAATTGTACTTCTCTACTATGCAGTGGACAGGGAGACAACTAGCACCTTCTCAGGACATCCCAGCCACCCCTGACCTGCGATGAGCACATGTGCCCATACGCAGTGGCCTCTGTGCTACGGGATCAGCAACGCTAGAACAGGGAGAAGGGGACAGCTGGTAAGAGATAAAGCAACGTCACTAGAGCTTGAGGCCTGGCTGGGGGATGGATGTTCCTGCAGGAGCCGGGCCTCCTGGAAAACCAGGCTGCTCCAGGTACAAGATAGAGCCCAGACCAGGTAAAGGTCTGCAAGTCTCATCTATGGAAAGCCTTTCTATGCTGTGATGCAATCCAGAGACCAAGTACAACAGGAGTAACATCAAGAGATTGGCATATACTGAACATTGCCTGTGCCAGGGATCCAAGGACAGATCTATCTCCAGAGAATGCTGGGTGGCAATTTGGCAAAGTAGCAATGCGGTGGCTGGGGTTCAAAGTAATGCTCAGTCTCCAGAGCAAAACTGAAAAGCTTGAACAAGGAATAAGCTTTACCAGAAGGTAGGTAAGTACAAAAGCCACGTCCTCAGAAGTGAGCCAGCCAGAAGAGGGCCACTCCTGGAGCCTGCCATTGTTCCCAGTCCACCATGTCTGGGCTCTGAGCCACAGCACAGGAAACCTGAACAGATACCCTAAGGAGAACAGGGATGCTATGGGGCCACTGCCTAAGCTGGACTCAACTCAGGAAAGAGTAGCAGTGGGCTCCGAGGAGCCCCAGATGTGGGGGGTTGGGGCAGGATGAAGAGAGGGAATGCCTTCCTGTGCACAGCAGGTTACCCTCAGGTTGAGGAGGGAGCAGTAGGGTGCACAGAACCCCAGCACCTGGTAAGGACGAAGGGCTGATAAGAATCTAAAGGGACCCCGGTGGAGCCACCAAGTTGAGGCAGGGTCTAGACAACAGGAAAAGATACATGTAGCTGGAAACTGTGCGAAGCTGAGGCCCAGACTGACAGGGTTACATTCATAGTTCCTGATTGAAAGCTGAGCAGCAGGACATGGGGACAGGGTGAGATCAGAGACAGATTAGCACATTCTATTTCCATCCAAGGGAGGGGAGTTATGAGGTTCAGGGTTGCAGCATGTTCTTTACATGTTTAGGCCAGATGCTCATAAAGAAAACTGAGGGTTCCTTGGTGGCCACCCTCCAGCCTCTAGGCAGCCTTCCAACCATACATAAGTCCTCACTCTCCTGTCTTTTCAGTCCCAAGAAGAGATATCTCTGCAGCACAGTGAGCTGCCTTTCTCTCTGGAACACACCTGCCTCCTACATAGCCTCTTACAGAGGCTGGGGTACTCTTTGTCTCCCCTGTTTGTTATAGACTTTTAATCTTGGCTTCCCAAGGTTTCCCAACTCCAATACCCCTTTTGCATTTTTACCAAAAGTCAGAAGCACTCCTGTTCAAACAAGACTCTATGAAACACCCACCCCCTATTACCTCCAACACTTGGAAGTTCTCAAGACGGGCGTGCAGATTGGGCACCTAATCTGTTCAGTCCCTATCCCACCTTGTCCAGATTGATGTGGAACAAGAGTCTATTATTTTTCCCAGCTTCATACTCTCATCCAAATCACGAATACAACTACTGAATGACCAGGGTCAAGGGTAGGATCTGATAGTCATCCTCTCTTCTAAGGCAATACTGTTCCACCTGCCAGTACTCTTTGGATCTCTTCAACAAGTTTTAGCTCCACTTAAATATATAAGCATCTATACACCCCTGTTCAGTCAAGTGCATAGTTAGAGCTCAGAGACACTAACTGCCCCAACCCATGAGCTACCACCTTGTCAAGAAGAGAATGAGTCTACTTTGACTGACTCACTTTGTGAACCCTAGTGATCATTGCTTGTTTGTATACCGGTGACCAGCACAGCAATGACCAGTTCACACAGGGATTCAGTAAATATTTGTCGAATTGAACCTTTATTGATAAGTCTTAAGTATGATATCTCTCTCCTTACCCCACATAGGAGAAGAAAGGAAAGGGAAGATATAAAACACATCAGGCATTTATATCCATCATCTTGAATTCTCACAGCCACCCTAGAAAGCAGGGTATTTGTGTTTCTAAACTGTAGACCAGAGAACTGAGTCTCCACAGGAGCAGTGACTTACTGGAGTTCATCAAAAGTGACAGGGCTGGGATTCAGACCAACTTGCCTGACCACGTGGTCTTTCTGCTATACCCCACTTTCTCATTACAACTTTCCTACTTGTGCAGCAGGTATTGTCTCTGCTTTCTTACATCCAAACATTGCTCACCATGGACATGATCCCCTGATCTAGCTGGAGTGTGGCTGTAAGAGTTCTAAAACCTGAGTTTTTCTCCCAAACAACACCCTGGGAGCTGAGCTCACAGGCCATCGGACAGTCAATACCCAAAGGCCAAATGGCCAGGCCTTTAGGCCTCATGTAGAGAAACCCTTGTGCCATCAAAAGCAGCACCCTGCACGGAGTATTGGGAAGTCTGGGTTCTATGCTTGCCTCCGCTCCATCTGGATCTCTGCTTCCTCAACTCTAAAATGCATTGTCACCAAACTACTCAAGAGATCAAGTGCATAGTTATGAATGAAAGTGCTTTAAGGTGTTCTGGAAATCTTCAGCTGGATGTATCCATTAGGTAATTAAGAATGTGCATGTGGAGTTTAAATAAGAAGTAATAGCTGGAGAAGAAGAAGATGTGAGGATTATCAGGCTCCTTCAGTGGAGCCCTGGGCGGAATCCGATAATCTAAGGCGAATCTGTGATGTTAATTTTTTTTTGTTTTTTTATTTTTTTATTTTTTTGAGAGACACAGAGAGAGCAAGCAGGGGAGGGTCAGAGAGAGAGGAAGATACAGAATCTGAAGACAGGCTCCAGGCTCTGAGCTAGCTGTCAGCACAGAGCCCGATGCAGGGCTCGAACCCACAAACCACCAGATCATGACCTGAGCCCAAGTCAGACACTTAACCAACTGAGCCACCCAGGCACCCCTGTGATGTTAATTTTATTTGTTAACTTGACTGAGCTAAGGGATGTCAAGAGAGCTTTCTTGCCTTGATAAGAGCTTAGTATTTCAACCAGTAGACTGAGTAAAGGAGACCGTCTTCACTAATGTGAATGCATGTCATTCAATCATCCTCAGACCTCTGAGAGCCTGAATAGAACCAAAAGGTGGAGGAAGAATGCATGTGTTCTCTCAGCCTGAGCTCAAACATTTATCTTCTTCTGCCCTCTTACATCAGCATACCTGGTTGTCAGGTCTCCAGACTCAGGCTGGGACATAGAGCATCAGCCCTCTGATTCTCTTGCCTTTGGACTCAGACTTACACCATCAGCTTCTTGGACCTTCAAACTCAGACTACCTCATACCACTGGCTTTCCTGGTTCTCTGGGTGCAGATGGCATATCACAGGACTTTTGGGCCTCCATAATTAAGTAAGCCAATTCCTATAATAAATCCACCTTTATCTCTATCTCTATCGATCCAGATTATGTTTCTCTGGAGCATCCTAATACAGAATCTATAAACCATTGTGCCAGAAAAAGAGAGGAAATGAAGAGTCTTGTCTGTGCCTTACCAATGATGTACTTTTCCCCCCATCATAATTCCATTCCCATTCTTCACTTCCTACCACCTTTCCAGCCCACCACAGTCTACATGGATATTTCCAATCCTTCTCCTCTGACTAGGATTCCCCCAAGCAACCCAGTCTTTGGACAGATAAACATGGATTTGCTCCTGCCATCTCGGGGACTGCCTTGCATGGTTTTAAACTTTCATGTTGGTCATCTTCTGATAGTCTGTGAGTTCCTCAGGGCCAGGGCACAAGACTTATTTGTCTCTATAGACCCGTACTTAGCACAGAGCCTGACCAGCATAGGTACTTAGCACAGGTGGAAAGGAAAGACAAAGGGAAGAAGGAAGGCAGTTTTCACAGGGAAGAGGTTACGATAGAAAGTGCATATGAAAGGACACGGAGAGCATGGCTGACCATCCCGCATAGCCCCTGCACAAGCTCAGCTCTCAGAACCCACTCCATGCCTAGCAAGCACTGCTAGGGTAGATGGACCATGGAGCTTTCGTGAGAGCAGGTGTGGCTGGCTAGGTGGACAGGGAAACTGGCTAGGACCTGGGGAGCCAGAGGGTGGCAGAGTTCCCAGCCCGAGTGCTGCAAATAGATTTTAGCAAAATGAGGTCAACTCTTAATACAATCAGGCCCAAGGCAAGAGAGGAGGGTATAAACAAATGAGATGCTGACATATTAACAGAGTCAGGAGTAATGGTGAGAATTTTTACGGCACAGCTAGCATTGAGAACGTGAGCTTCCAATCATTACCACTTAGTGGAACCCCTCTTCCAATCTATTTTTGCCACCTTCTCCACTGCCCACAATACTCTGTCCCTGGCAGATACACCTATTCATTGCTTACTGCCAGAAATTTCTTTTGTCATTTACACAGCCTTCCATGCTGAGGTGTGTGCTTAACCTGTAATAACTATTCCTGAGCCTTCTTGCCTTCTGGCTTTAGCCTAAGAAGTGCTTTAGCCAACTCACATATCCACAGAAGACATTCCACAGTGTTCTCTCCACAGCCAAGCTGGGCCACACTCTCCTCCCATCTCTCCTGTCCTAGAGCTCTGAGAATGCCCAGCCTCCTTCTGTAAAACTACTGTACATTTCCTGACACCTACTCATTGCTGGGTTACACGCTGAGTTACTACAGATGAGCAAAGCTGTCTCTATCCTCCAGGAGTTCCCAGTTTAAAGGGTAACAGAAAAGGGTGCCTGAGTGGCTCAGTCAGTTAAGTGGCCAACTTTGGCTCAGGTTATGATCTCATGGTTCGTGGGTTCGAGCCCCGCATCAGGCTCTGTGCTGATAGCTCAGAGCCTGGAGCCTGCTGCTGATTCTCTGTCTCCCGTTCTCTCTGACCCTCCCCTGCACACACTCTGCCTCTCTCTCTCTCTCTCAAAAATAAATAAATGTTAAAAAAAATTTTAAGGGGCGCCTATGTGGCTCATTTGGTTGAGCGTCCGACTTTGGCTCACATCATGATCTCATAGTCCGTGGATTCGAGCGCCGTGTCAGGCTCTGTGCTGTCCGCAGATTGGAGCTGTCCAGCAGTCTGGAGCCTGCTTCAGATTCTGTGTCTCCCTCTCTCTCTCTCTGCCCCTCACCCTGTTGCTCTCTGTCTCTCTCAAAGTAAAGATATAAAAATTTTTTTTAATCTAAAAAAAAATTTTAAGGGTAACAGACAGAAAAACAGATTATTAAAAAAAAAAAAAAAGGCAGGTTCAAAGGGCTATAGGATCCCATAGCAGAGTAAGTGGAAAGGGTTGAACACGCCCAGGAAGAGGCTGGAAAGGCATCCTGAAGAAAGCCTCAAAAGTGAGGGAGCCAGTCCATTAAGAGTCTGACTCTTAGGGCGCCTGGGTGGCTCAGTCGGGTAAGTGTCTAACTTCTGCTCAGGTCATGATCTCATGGTTCATAGTTTGAGCCCTGCTTCAGGCTCTCTGCTGACAACTCGGAGCATGGAACCTGCTTCAGATTCTGTGTCTCCCTCTCTTTCTGCCACTCCCCAGCTTGCACTCTGTCTGTCTCTCTCAAAAATATACATTAAAAATTGTTTTTAATAAAAAAGAGTCTAACTCTTGATTTCGGCTCAGGTGTTGATGTCACAGTTCATGAGATCAAGCCCTGCTTCAGGATCTGTCATCACAGGATGGACCGTACTTGGGATTCTCTCTCCCTCTCTCTCTCTGCCCCTCTCCTTCTCTCTCTCTTTCTCTCTCTCTCTCCAAAAAATAAATGAACATTAAAAAAATCCGTTGAAAAAAAGAAAAAGAGGCTAAGGACAGAGCTGACAGAGAAGAGAATAAGCTTTGCCAGAGAGGCAGTCACTTCTGCTTCCGAGGGACCTCTCCCCATTAGCTGAGCCAGTGACAAAGAAAGACAAGATGTAGGCTTGCATTCCTCTCCACAACCCCCCCCCCCCCCCCCCCCCCCCCCCCCCCCCCCCCCCCCCCCCCCCCCCCCCCCCCCCCCCGCCAACAACTACTCCGTAGGCCTCTCTCTGCACCCTTCTCAATACCCGTGCTAAAAACTCAGAGGGTCAATTAACCACTAGCCCACTAGTCACATTTTATTCAGGGGAAATTAGGATATAGGGAACCTTAGGAATGTGCCAAAGGTCACAAAGCTACTGAATGATAGCGCCAGTTTGCTTCATTTCAGATTGGAATTCTTTATATTTTATTTTGCTTCCTCTACTGGAAGCAGAGGATGGGACAATGAGTAAAAAGAACACTGAAATACAAGATTGGGTCTGAGTCATGGCTCTGTCATTTAAAAGTTGAATAACCTCTAAAACTCACCTCATCTCCCGAGCCTTCATTTCTCTGAGAAATTACCTGCAGAGCAGGAAATGCCCCCTCAGTGATTGATCTGCTGCCAGAGTTTGACATCAGCATAGGTCTCCACTGCAAGCTGCCTTGGGACTTCGTGTGTCAGAGTACAACTAACACCTGATCATGGCTCTGTTGGGAGAGCCCCGGGTAGACCTGCAAGCCTAGAGCCAATTCGGCAGGTCGGAATGACTGTAAAAGGCCATGTCTCCTCTGCAGCCACGGTGGGAACACTGAGATGTCTTCTACTATCAGAAAATGGGTCCTGGGGTGCCTGAGTGGCTCAGTCGGTTAAGCGTCCAGCTTCGGCTCAGGTCATGATCTCACGATTGTGGGTTCGAGCCCCACGTCAGGCTCTGTGCTGACAGCTCAGAGCCTGGAGCCTGCTTCCGATTCTGTATCTCCCTCTCTCTCTGACCCTTCCTTGCTCGTGCTGTCTCTCTCTGTCTCTCAAAAATAAATAAAAAACATTAAAAAAAATTTTTTAATTAAAAAAAAGAAAAGAAAGAAAAATGGGTCCTGAGTCGGTTTGGTTCCCTCTTCCCCAGTTGCAAGGTCTGATGCTGCTTGGACGGATGGACCCTGATCAGACAGCAGACCTTCCTGGCTACTGAACAACAAACCTTTGATTTGAGATTTCTCAAGCTTCAGACTGATGGCAGGATCTTCACTGAGGCTGGGTAAGGCGGCCATGGCTTGCAGCTGTACCTGGCCCAGGCTCTCCAGGGTGTTTATCACCTAAGACCCACAGCCTTAAGAACCCACCCTCAGGACAGAACCAGGTCAGCACCCTAAGTCCTGTGTGGGTGTTGGACAGGGAACAGCGCTCAAGTAGGGATTTTAGCCCATGCTCAGATGGGAACACAGAGCTAGAGGGACACAGACCAAGGGATTCTTTGCAGGTACTCCCCACCCCTCACCCCTGCCACAGCCTCACTCTCATAGATGCTTCCTGGCATAGAGCTTCCTAGTATTTTCCTCAGATTCCATCTGGCAATTTTCAAAAATTTTCTTTAACAAGCCATCAGTAGGAAAGTATAAAAAGAGCATTTGCCATCAGGACAGCTGCTAGATTCCAAAACCTTAGCTCCCAGGAGTACACTCAGATCTATCAGAGTCCTGGAATGAGGGAGCGAGTAGGAGCCTTGACCAAGCCCATTTTACAAATAAAGAAACCAAAATCAAGGCAGGAGAACTGAATTGCCAAAGGTCACTTGATAAGGTAAGGGCCAACCACAGAGTCCTAAAACTACAGGAAACAGACAGCAGCAGGGAAGAGCAGACTTCCTGCCTTTTATCCTTTTACCAAGACCCTTACCAATCAAGGGTTTCCTCTCAAAAACCATGGAGTGTTCACCTGAAGGGAATCAAGGATCCTTTAGCTCAGTTTTTTCATAATACAAATCAGAGAACACACCCTGAGAAAAGTGACCTATATACAAGGTCACACAGTGAGTGGAAATTTGGAAAAGAGACCAAAGTACTTTACTTTACTAAATTTTATAAAAAGTTCTCTAAATGGAAGTCCAGGAGTTCCAAAAAATCAAACTGTATGTATTATTATTGTTGTTGTTGTTGTTATTGAGCTAAAAATCACATACCCTAAAATTCACTCTTTTAAAATGTACAATTCAGTGGTTTTATCATACTTACAAGGCTGTGCAACCATCAGCACAATTAACTTTAGAACATTGTTATTACCCCAAAAAGAAATCCTATACCCATTAGTAGTTACTACACATTTCCCTCTTTGCCCAGCCTCTGCCAGCCACCAATCTGCATTCTGTCTCTATGGATGTATCTATTCTGGATATTTCATATAAATAGAATCATATAATATGTAGCCCTTTATGTCTATCTTCTTTCACTTAGCATGATTTCCAGGTTCATCTATGTTGTAGCATGTATTACAACTTAATTCTTTTTTGCAGCTGGGTAATATTCCATTGTATTTATTTACTACCACTTATCGATTTGTCCACTGGTGGGTCATTCGGGTTGTTTGCACCTTTTGACTATTGTGAACAGCTCTGCTATTAATATGTGTACATGTTCTTGCTTCAGTACTTGTTTTCAGTTCTTTGGATACATTCCTAGATACATTTGGATACATAACCCAGCCTGGAATTGCTGGGTTATATGGTAACTCTATGTTAGGGGTTGAGGGGGAGGGAGAGATAAATAGGTGGAATACAGAGGATCTTCAGGGCAGGGAAACTATTCTATAGGATACATGTATACATGCCATTATACATTGTCCAAACCTGTAGACTGTGCAACAGGAGCAGTCAACTCCAGAGTAAACTATGGACTCAGAGTGATAATGACGTGCCAGTGCAGCGTCATCAGTTGTTAAAGATGTACACTCTGGTGGAGGACACTAACCATGGGTGACGCTGTGGGGTCAGGGTGTATGGGAAATCTGTGTACTTTCACTCAAGTTTTAAAATTTTTTTCTAATTTTTTTAATGTTTATTTATTTTTGAGAGACAGCACAAGCAGGGGAGGGTGAGAGAGAGATGAAGACACAGTATCCAAAGCAGCCTCCCGGCTCTGAGCTAGCTGTCAGCACAGAGTCCAACGCAGGGCTCAAACTCACCAACTATGAGATCGTGACCTGAGCCGAAGTGGGATGCTTAACCAACTGAGCCACCAGGTGCCCCAAGCTTCACTCAATTTTGATATAAACCTAGAACCACTCTAAAAAATGAAGTTTATTAAAAATTTAAAGAACAAGTACAGATGACAGATCAGCTAGGGCACTTGGCAAGCCGAAAGCACAGATGGTAAAATGTTACACATTCTCTGACCCTGCCTGCCAGTTGCTTCTCTGGACTGGTTCTTGGCCCTATAGGATTCTGCCACTGGCATCCTGAACTGATGTCAACAGCTCCCGACGGGCAGGGTGGGTCCTAAGAGCATGTTTGGTAAAGGCTAATTTTCTAAGAAATCTTACCACTTTTGTTCCCCCTGAGTTCACATGGAGAAAAAGAAAGGACGGCAGGGTTGGCCATTCCCACTCTGCAGGTCTTCAGGAGCTGGACTGCCGAATTCTCTCGAGTAACTCCTGGCTGACAAGCCTACCCTTCCTTAGGGTATGTCTCTATGATTCCACGGAAGCCCACTTAGTCTCTTTGGTGGTCCAAGGACATAAGATGCTCAGCAATCAGTTCATACACCCTGCATGTACTCAGTGAAAGCAGGGAACAGCTAAATGGCACTGAGACCCCATGGGTTACTTGTTATGCCTGAGCATACCTTTTGTATCTTAGCCTTTGTATTCTTGCTCTGGTTATTTCCTCTGCCTAGAATGCCCTCTCCTGCCACCTGCATGGAATAATGCCCTATCCATCCTTATAGGCAGAAGTCACATGCCACCTCTTCTATCAGATGCCTTCTCTATCCCTCCTCTGGACCTCAGAAGCATGGTGTACCTCTCTGGAACTTTCACTTTATTCCTTAACAGAAGGATATGATTCACCAGGTCTTCCTACAGGATCTAGCACAGCACTGGCACGAAGTAGGTATTTTCCTAATGTGTCTAATGAATGGACCTTCACATCCGGCTGGATTGAAATATACAATTATTTCATATCTCATATTTTCATTTCTCAGTGGGAAGAGTGGAGGCGCTACCTTGCAGGTGTACCTAGGAGACACATGACCTCAGCCTCACCCCCCCTACAGCCTCAGGTTCCACGGCATATCGGCAGCCCTTCTCTCCCCAGGACTCACAGAGAGGAGGCCCAAATAGCACTGTGTCCAGGGCCTTCAGCTGCAGCTTCTGCCGATGGCTCCGGTCTGTCATCTTCAGCACAGTCCCTGTCATGGTGGTGTTGGTCACAGCGAGCCTGTCGAGACAAAGAGGAGGGGCTCAGTTTCCTGCCAGTAAAACCAGGAAGGATACTAGTAGGATTACCCACCTCCTCCAGGAACCCTTCCATGACTTCTAGCTCTTGGTGATTGCTCCCCTGTGTGCTCTAGAACACAGAGTCTGTACCAGTGGAGCTCAACAAGAAGTAAGGAAGTAAGGAGGACACATAACATTTACCAAGAATATGTTCACCCTTCTCCCCATGTCCACCATCTCCTGAGAACCTTGCTCTCTGAGGACTATCCAGCTGTGAGCATGCCCGCACCCAACTGTAAGTTTTCCATTGTGTTTCTCCCTCCAGGGAGTATAGACTATGCATCAATTCCCACACTCCCACCATCTGCAAATGCATTCTCCTGCCCAACCTGGGTCAAAACATCATGCCAGATGACCCAGTGAGTCTGAGGACCTCTAATCCTAACCCACTGCCATTAAGTATAAATCTGCTGATGAGAAACAGTGCATTAGTCTTATTACTTTGTATCTGAATCACTGTCATTTACTCCCAGTCAGATTATTGTAATTTTTTATGACCTTCAACATACTGTTAACAGTAATTCTAATAAGAGAGGGTCTGTGAATGAGAAAATGACCCAGAAACAAACTGGACTTTGTTTCTCTTCTGCTAGAACACAGTGGCTGTAGGAGGAGACAGGTACAAGATATGAAAGGTTATGAATCCACTGGTCTGGGTCCCACACATGAGCCTTTACCACTGTTGTATTCCATAAAGTTAGTGCTCTTTTCTTATGCTTGGCTTTGTTTCCCCAGGTAGAAAGGACGCTTCTGACATCCGTGTGAGTTTTATACACCTGCCTGGCACGCAGGGGCAGCTACTTCCTCCTCCAGCCCTGGGAAGCAATCAAGCCCCCCACGAGAGAAGCAGTGGGACACGGTGATGGAGCTGAAGGAGTCAGGAGATCTAGCTTCTGGTCCCAGCTGAGTCGGCAACTCACTTGTGTGATCATAAATTGCTTGATCTCTCCTCTGGGGCCCTTGCTGTGTAAACAACTATGGAATCAGACACTTCCTACAGGCCCGGAAGTTCTGGGGGTTCCTCCTTAGAGCACTTCTACCCAGTGCACTGCCCTTCATTTAACTAATCAAAACAAGTGTCATCTTTTCTGCAGTCTATTTGTCAACTGAACTGAGCAATGAGAGAACCTAGAAGGAGCTAACATTTACTAGGCAGCCACTGTGTATCTCGTCCTGTTCTGACACTTTACATACAATGCCTCATTCAGTCCTCTGGCTTTAAGGACACAGTTCCATCATTAGCTCCACTTCGCTGCACCACTGACTCAACTCCAAGCTGAGCAACTCGCCCAAAGTCACGTACGTAGCAAGTAAGTGACAAAGACAGGAAATGAGTTCAAATCTTCCAGATTCTTCCCATTATACCAGGATGCCTAGTGGTGGGCCTACAACCACTGCCACTCCACCCCACACTCCATGCGCCGAAGGCTCCAGGCTTCCTGCTGTTACTAAGGTGCCACAGCTTGGCTTCCTCCACACCCACCAGGCCTGGTGGATCTGGTCCTGGATCTAATCCTAGCTACAGGAAGGCACCAGGAGCTCATGACCCGGGAACCGACTTCTCATCCTATATTTTCGCTCTAATGGAACCATAGCTATTCCTCAAGATGGAATGGGCCAGGGCGATACTGCTATTTCTATGAGTAAGGGGAAAGAAACCTAGATCCTGGAGACTTATGGTCAATCATCTATTCAATTGTCTTTTTCATTAAACATGGAATTGCTCAAGGCAGATGGTGTCTGATGCATTTCTTTGTCCTCAGGACTCAGGAGAGAACCCAACACAGGGTAGGTAATTGGTAAAACTTCATGAAAAGATTTGGGTTCAAATCCCAGCTCTGCCGCTTACCAGCTTGGATAAATCATAAAATATTTGAAATTCAATTTGTTCACCCCAAAGCTGGGGTAGTAATTCCTTCCTCCCAGAATTGTGAGACTCAACTGAAAATAACAGGTAGTAAAGTATTCTATAAGGGGCTGTACGAACAGTAAGATTATTATTCTCTTCAGGGTAGGGAGAAGCTGTGAAGAGGAGGCTGCAGGCAGCAGAGGCAGGGGCAGCAGGCTCAGCTGGGCCTGGACACCAGCGCCCGGTAGCTCTGGGGCTGCAGGCTGCACAGTGTGGGCGCTCCCGCACCTTCACCTCCCCGCTCCCCCTCTGCTGAAGCTCATAACCAGATGCACCTACGTAGGATGAGAGATTATACACAATCAGCACTTACCAGACAGTAAGCCCTAGGAAGGCAAGAGCAGGCTGTTGTCAGCTTTATCCCCAGCACCCAGCACACATGCTTGGCATGGAGCAGGTACCCAGTAAATATTTATCAAATGAATAAGTAAATGGATTAATGGCTGCATGACACATGGTACTAGTCTGACATAACAAGAAGTCCATGCAGTGTTCCGTCCCCTCCCGTCCTCCTGCAGGCCCTGGGCTAGTGCACCTGTGAAGCACGCAGAGTTAGGGTACCACAGCTGTTGGAAGAGTCATTCCAGAGAGGAGGCTGGGGCCAGTGAGAGTCAGCCCCACCTCGCACTGCTTCTTTGGAGTAGATACACTGTATGTGGGTAACTGAGGGGAGGCTAACAGAGTACCCGAGACTCCTGGGGAGGCTCCTGGGCAATAAAAGGAGCAGCTTCTGGGAGCACAGCAAAAGAAAAGAGAAGCACTACTGGCTTTGACGTCTACCCAGATCTAGGTTCAAATCAGTTTTGCCTCTAACTAGCCACGTAACCTTGGAAAAGTTACTTAGTTTCATCGTCTATATACAATAATACCTACCTTACGGGATTGATGGAAGAATTAAATAACATTCTGTATATAAAGTGTTGAATACGAGTGCCTGCCATGTACTAAGTGTTCAGTAACGACACCTATTAGTACCACTCCCAGGATCGACAGAAATGTTGTTGTTTTTGTTTTGTTTTTTGAGAGACAGAGAGAGACAATGTGAGCAAGAGAGGGTCAGAGAGAGAGAGGGAGATACAGAATCTGAAACAGACTCCAGGCTCTGAGCTAGCTGTCAGCACAGAGCCTGACGCAGGGCTCCAACCCACGAACCATGAGATCATGACCTGAGCAGAAGCCGAATGCTTAACCGACTGAGCCACCCAGGCGCCCCAGAAATGTTAAATTAGAGAATGGATGCCAAGTGTCCATCACGCTTCAGAACAAGTGCACAATGGATGTGAGAAGAGGAGAGGGCTAGAGATTCTGCCCTGATAAGAGTGGAGCCTTACTTAACTGGCCAGAGAAACCTGAACGTGGGACGACCCCAGTCTATTCCCTACACTTTCAAGTGAGAGAATCCAGTCTCCTCCTGACCTTGGCATGGCATGGCCACTGAGCTGCAGCTTCCGGAAGGTCTCCTCATACTGAGGCAGCTCCACGTACGTGATCAGCCACTGCACCACCTCTTCCACGGTCCAGTTGTACACTGTGGGAAGAGACAAGCAAAGCTTTGACTCCAGAATGCAAGCACTACTTGAACTTACCATCGGTCACACTGGCCTTCTCACTGACCACATTTTATGTGTTTAGCATCTCCCTCTCCCACAAGTCCTCAGTTTGGGGTATATACTGTACCTTTTATTTAACCCACAGGGGATGGAAATGCTCTTGCACTATACCGGTATTTGAGTGAAATAATCCTGAACTATAATATAATAATAATAATCATAATAATAATCATCATCATAATAATAATAATAAATGCCATCCTTTACATGGTACTTACTATATGACGGGTATTCCTCTAGGGGCCTCATATGTGTTAACTCACTGATCTTCACAACAACCATGTAAAAGATAAGTCCTATTTTATCCCTGTTTTACGGATGGAGAAAATGAGGCACAAAAAGGTTATATAACTTTCCAAAAGTTGCCCAACTAGGAATTGGCAAAGCAAATATCTGGATTTAAGCAGTGTGGTTCTGTAACCCTTGCTCTAGGTTATTATGCACTCTTGTGCTCTTGCTCTCTCTCAAATAGATAGACAGACAGACAGACAGGTAGCTGAATGACATACAGGATATGTGTATCAGATGGCACCCAGTAATACCAGCATACTGAGCTTAAAAAGCCTGGGAGCAACTGAGTTACAGCAAGAAGATACCATTTTATTGGATTTGAAGTTTGCTTATTTTAATGTATAAATATGCTTTTGTTTATGTTTGTATACAAATTTTATATAGCAACTTAAACCTCAATTTATGTTTGTACACATTTTAATAATAATCGAGTAATCATTATTATAATAAAAACAGTTTAAGTCAGCATTGTAGGTCCATGATAAATTATTTCCCTTAAAAGGAATTTGTACATTCCTCAAGTTTGAAAACTGCTGTGAAGAGCAAGCAGCCAAAAAATGTTCCGAAACAGAATGAAATGGTGAGATTTATCACCCTCTTCTCTTAAGGTCCATGTCTTTCCCCAAAACTGCCTTTCATCAGAGTGCTGTTCAATTTTCCTTTAAAAGTCAGGAAACATCGAAGACGCAGACTATGTCCTGTTCATTTTTGCTTACCCCCCTGTCTCTGAGGTAGAGCTTCTTATACAGTAGCACCAATAAGAATTTACTCAAAGAATAATGACTCCAAACAAGGAATTTCAGAAATGGTCTGACTGTGGGCCTCCAAAGAGAAACAACCATCCCCTTGAACAAATACACAGCTCATGTGGATGGTTAACTTCTGAAACGCCTGTCAAAAAATAGGCATTCCTCGGGTAAACACACCTCAGATGTTGGATTGCTGCTCTCCCTCTCACAAAAGCTGGAGAAGCTGGAAGCCTGGACCTGTCCCTGCTCTTTCCTACTTCCTCGACAGTGGAGCCCAGCACATCATGCAAAGTAGACACTGGGATATCCTGCATGAAACAAAGTTGGAGGCAAAAATGCTCCAAACTCTTGATGTTCTCTAGAAGCTACTAGAGCTCAGGAGGGAAGTTCTGTAGCTGAGACTTTGGAGGTCCATTAAACTGTCTGCAGAGGGACAGCACGTGAGAAAGGGAAGGTACCTTTGGGAGGAAATGAGGGGTAAGTCGAGTGCACTTATACTGCATCCTAGGACACTAGATCCCAGGGGCTTAGGAAAAAGGCACTTAGTCATTGCTTGGTTAAATTTCTAATTCCTAGACTAGAATATATTGGAAAGAGAAGAGAAACTAATTTCCGAGAGCTATGTTGAAATCCTAGGGTTTGGGAAAGGAGGGATGACAGAGCAAGGTTAGAAAAGTGGGGTGTATTGGCCTTTTCCTCCTGAGAAGGAATATTTGCCTTTGTACTCACTAGCAGACATAACAAATGTGCTCACTTACTATGGTCTAGAACGTCGGCTAATGAAGGGGTAGTAGAGGGACACACAGATATGAGGCAGATGGACAAGTACCAGCCTGTGAAGTACAGAGAACAACACACTTCTGCCAGTGCTGCCAAGGGAGCTCAGCCACGTCCAGTACAATGGGGCCTTTCTGCTTGGCATGTGGAGTGGAAAGAAGGCCACTTTTTTGTTGCTAGAAAGGCCTGAGGCTAGCTGTGCTACATGGGCCTTTTGTCTCCTGGGAGGATCGCCTTGATACAAGCCTGAACATGGACACCTGGCATGCAGGAACTCCCCTAGTTGCACCGTACACTGCAGTGGAGATGCGCAGGGGTCACTCTAGACCGGGGTTTCTCAGTCTCTGCACCACTGACATTCTGGACAGGAAACCCTTTGTTGTGGGGGGCTGTCCTCTGCAGTGGAGGATGTTTACCAGTATCTCTGGCATTCACCCATAAGATGTGGCATGCTGCTAGTCACGACAATCAAAACTGTCTCCGTGTACTGCCAAATGTTCTCTGGGGGATTAAAATCACCCCCCCACCCCCACCCCCCGCCAAGAACCACTGCTGTAAACACTATGTTAAGTGAGACAGAGTGTCTATAAGGTAATGGGGCCACTGCATTCCAATGAGAACGGACTCTTAACATAGTCAGCCCCTAAATGGCTAAGCTATTGGGAAGAGGATAACAGCTTTAGCATATCAGGAAAAACCTCAAGGTAGTTATTTTGGGGTGTGTGTGTGTGTTCTACACATCATTCTGTTAACTAAGCACACAAGCTGTCTAGGTAAGCTTGGCAGCATGGAGTTGTCCACCCAGAGTCACTACAGTCTGTGCAAAGTAAGCCAGGATGGGCTGCATCCTCATCAGACAGCAACCCTGTGTCCCAATCAATAGTCAAGGTGTGGTATCAGAGTCCCTCACACCTAAGGTTCAAGTACCTAAAGGTTAAAAGTCCGCTTTCTCATTCCAAAAGAGAACATGGGAAGAATCTCCAGGCCAAAGTGAGGAAGAAGGTAATAGCAAATACAGAAAGCTGTGGCTGTTAGTAGAAGGCCACAGAATTTGGCAAGGAGACCTTAGTACAGATAGTCTCTAAATGACTCACATGCCCACATCCCAGGAGGATATGTGAGCAAGAGACAGTCTTCTAAAGTCATAAGCCTCTCATCACCCTAAGCCTGTCCACGAGGCCCCTAGAGAGATCAAAAACTTCGTCCCCGGGCAAAACAACAGATAATACTACACAGCATCAGAGAAGGCCAATCCCTGAAGTTTTCTGCACCAAATAGTCCTTCAAGAGAAGTGTATAAGGTAACTAGTTTTGTAGTCTCCGGCCCTTTTAATGACCTGTGTTTTGAGCATACATTGCCAACACAGGACGACCTGTTTATAAATTAGATTCAAGTATTGACATTAGGCATACTGTAAAACATACACAAAAATTAAAGACTGAGATAAATACAACATGAGAATATACTGTAGTATTTTCTTCTAGCACCCAGCTGATCATCTTATGAAGCTGGAAACCACTGGGCAAATAGTTAAATTCATCCCAAACAGATGACCTGAACTTCACAGCTCCTCCCTGGATGCTGCCTCGGCTGTCTCTCTGAACTTGGCAGACCTTATCTACAATCATTGTCTTGCAGTATTTTCATACTCATCTTTGGACATTGCTCTCAGCCTTCTAGGTCTTTGCTATTTCCAGAAAAGCTATTTTCCCTCTTCATGGACTGCCAAACACCAACTAATCTTTAAAACCTAGCTCCAACTCTTCACTTGTGGAAATGTTTTGGAACGCATTTCTAAATCCTCTCTTCTAAAACCTTCAAAATAAGTATTAGCATTCCCTTCTCTACTTACTTAGCACTTTCTTTATTCAGACTTCTTTTCTAATATGTATGTTATATTGGTACTAATTAGCCACATGTCTCTCTTCTCCATTGTGCTATAAGCAATATGGTGGTACGGAACATGTCTTTTCTATTTCCATATTCCCCAATGTCTAACACAGGGCTAGATCATTCTAAATACTCTGTAAAGTTTCCTGAATGGACAAGAGAATCAATATGAATGAATGAATGAACAAATGAAGGTAATCTGTAGGTACTGAAACACTTGTAGTACATCCCATCAGGATTTCCATTATGTTTTCCACAACAGCATCACCACCCCCCACAGACTTCTCAAGGAGGTCAAGGGAGGAATGTTGTTGTTATTTTAAGCGTTATCTTATGCATATCAGCAGAGAACTCTAGAAATTGATGATCAATTAGCCTCTCAGATAGGAAAGATCTATCCTGGCCTCCACACTATGTTTCTGAGAGAGAAAAGGGCCTTTTCCCTTTGAGAAAGATTTTTATATACAGTGAGTAAACTCTCCAATCCATTTTAGAATAACCACACACACACACACACACACACACACACACACACACACAAAATGAAGTCATTCAAGATTGCCAAATACCTGGCCATTTTAGAACGCTAGATTTTAATTGTCGAATTAATTTACACTAGCTTTGTACCTAGAAGACTTTCATTTCCATCCTATGGGCCATGGATCACCTTGGGTAAATCACTTAACCATTCTGAACCTCAATTTCCCTTCTATAAAATAGCTTTCCAGTCATTCAAAACATTTATTTTGTACTACTTTGTGCCAGGCACTGGAAACAGAGCAGTGATCGAGACAGATACCCATGTAGCTTACAATCTAGCAGTGCTGATCTCTTCGAGTTCTTGACTTAAATGAGTTTATATGTTTGAAAATGCCTAGGATTTAATACAAACTTAGTAGTAATTTCTTCTTCATTCATATATACGAATGAACATATATACATTCATTCAACAAGGGATAGATTTTGAAAACTGGTTAGAATCTGGATGGATACAGCTGTAGGCTCACCAGAGGAAAGAAATGTGAGCAAAGACACATAACTATAAAATGTGAGACCTGTCCAGAAAACATTAACTTCAGCTTGTCTGGAGTCTAAGGGTTCCATATAAAGAGACACAGAAAATGAGGCATTGTTGAGGCCAAATAATAAAAGTCCTTGAAAGCAGGTGGTCTTAAACTCCACAATCATTTATTCATTGAAAAAACAAAAACAAAAACAAAAACAAACATTGAGCACCTACTACTTGCCAGGCACTGCTTTAGGAGCTAAGGATACAATAGCACACGAAATAGAGTCACAGATCCCTGGAGCTTATATTCTGATGGAGAGAGACAAGCTAAAACACTATACACAAATAACTTTATGTTGGGTGGTGGTAAGTACAATGAAGAAAAGTAAAGCACCGTAAGAGGATAGAGTAGCCCTACATCAGATCAGATTGGAAAAGGCCTCTCTGATGAAGAGACATCTGAGCAGAAAGTGAAACAAAGGTGTGAGCCATGTGAATTCTTGGGGGGAAGGCTTTCAGAAAGATGGAATAGTAAGTATTACTCCCTAACACTTGAGCTGTAATGATACCTCCAGGAACATGCCAGAACAGATCCTTGGCCTTAGCCAATCCTTTCTCTTGCCACAGAAAGAACAAGCAGTAAGAAATGGGCTCCTGGATCAGGATCTCTTTCCTCTAATAAACTGGTGGTGCTCCCAGATGAAGCCCTCATTTAGTTTTGTGGATTCAAACTCAAATCCCAAAAGAACTATATCTGGTAGGAATGTTGCCAGACCTTTCTTTGCCTCTCCTTCACACAGCTGTTAGTCAGCTGATTGCTCAGTGAACCTTTGCTCAGCCCTTTGGTCAGCCAGTCAGATACAGCACAGAAGTTAAGAACATGGACTTGTTAATTTGGGATCTGCCAGTTACTAGATAAAGGACAATGGACAAGTTACTTAACCTTCCTGGGTCTCACTTTTATCCCCTATAAAATGGTAAGAATCAGAGTTCTCACATCACAAGAGCATAATGAATATATGTGAAGTGCCTAGCATACATAAATGCTAAGGAAAATATTAGCTATTGTTACCATCACCGTTCATTCATTCATTCATTCATTCACCAAGCTTCCTTTGGCTCCCTCCTCTAGTCTGTCTTGGGTGAGGTACTACATACAGAGATCTATATGTGTAATCTCCATCACAAGGTCTCCCTTCCAGAGGAGGAAACATGCAAGAAAACAAATGAGTAGAACACAGTGTGATATGTGCTATATCACAAGGATATATGGGGTGACATCAGGGGACAGAGAAAGAAATGACTAATTGCTGAAGTGTGAAAAAAAGGCATCACAAACCTACCTGCTTAGCTGGCTATTCTAGATAGGGAACACTTCAAGATACCTACAGAATCTTAACAAAGTGGCCCTCCCTTCAAAGTAGTTTGTGGCCTAAGCCTATGGCTGGTCTCTCTGAGTGGTTTCCTGCTGGCTCTCACAAGCAGTTTGCCACTTGTACCTAGCGGGAGGCAGGGGTCTTAGTTTTCTCCAAGGAAAATTTCCTAAAAAATGATATACTTTGGGTACTGTATGTAAATGATGAATCACTAAATTCTACTCCTGAAATCAATACCACATGCTATCCATTAACTAATTTGAATTTAAATAAAATCTTGAAAGAAAAAATGAAAAGAATATAAAAAATAAAGAGAATAAAAAGAGAAAAAAAGAAGAGTATACTTAAATAGAGTCTTAATTTTCTTTTTTTTTAATTTTTTTAAATGTTTTATTTATTTTTGATACAGAGAGAGACAGAGCATGAGAGGGGGAGGGGCAGAGAGAGAAGGAGACACACAGAACTGGAAGTAGGCTCCAGGCTCTGAGCTGGCTGTCAGCACAGAGCCTGACGCGGGGGCTCGAACCCACGAGCGTGAGATCTGACCTGAGCCGAAGTCGGAGGCCCAATTGACTGAGCCACCCAGGCGCCCCGAGTCTTAATTTTCAAATCAGATCATCAAGGAGGAAGAACAGAGGGAACGGTATCTATGAAAGCATCAAGGGATTAAAGGAAATGACACACCCTCACAACTGCAGATAAATTAGGGCAGCTATAGAGGAGATGTGATGAAGAGTGGTAGAAAATAGGTGGATCACAGAAATAACCGTGGGCCTGATATGCTAAACTACTGTAGCACAATGACTGGTGTATAGAAGGTATTCAAGTAATTTTTTAAGTTAATTATTTATTTTGAAAGAGGGGGCAGAGAGAGAAGGAGAGAGAATCTTAAGAAGAGTCCACGCTGTCAGTGTAGAGCCCAATGCACAGCTCAAACCCACAAACCGTGAGATCATGACTGGAGCTGAAATCATGAGTTGGACATTTAATCAACTGAGCCTCCCAGGCACCCTGATTTTTTTTTTTTGTTTTTTTTGGGTAATGAAGGCATAGTTGTACAAATTGTAGGTGAGAAACCGTACCTTTTGGGGCCAATACTACAGAGGTGGATAAGGCATGATGGAGAAACATGACATTAAAATATTTTTAAAAAACTCTCAGGATATAAAAGGTCACCAGGTTTTTATTTATATATACATATTGAACTTTTTCCCCAACTGAGATAACTCAGTTGAGATTACAAATGGACATTTAGTCTCAATGCATCTAACATTCATAGATAAACATTTAAAAACTCGATGGCATTTTCTGTAATAATTTGTTTCATCCACAACTATTAAGCTTTCAAGTACCTTATTTTAAGTCCCAAATGAGATAGCAGTTGTAACCTAAGATTACTGCTAATTCTACACAAACTCAAGTGTTACCTAATGAATAGAAAAGCCAATATTTATCTCCTCCAAGTAACATAAGATTATCATATATGATTACACAAAAATTTATTTGTAACATCATTAGCAATACCTTTATTTGTCCAGGTTCCAATTAAGGATATTTTTTCCACCTAGAAATTTGGTGTTCTAGCATGTTTGTCAAATGTTTGCACTCATATGTCTAACAGGAGAAACCTAACCGAGGACCATAGGGAGGGGAAGGGGGAAAGAGAGTTGGGGAGAGAGAGGGATACAAATCATGAGAGACTACTGAATACTGAAAACGAACAGAGGGCTGTAGGGGGAGCGGGGGGAGGGGGTGATGGTCATGGAGGGGGGGCAACTTGTGGGGAGAAGCACTGGGTGTTATATGGAAACCAATTTAATAAACTATTATTTTAAAAAATGTTTCATCATTTAAAAAAATAAAAATAAAAAATGAGAAGCCACTGAAAAATGTAAGCAGAGACCTGGTCAGATATTTACTTTAGAAAGATCCTTCTGGAATAAACTGAAGGACAAACTGCACCAGAGCTAGACTGCCCAAGAAGAACAGTATAAAACCATCCAAGCAGAAGATGATTAAGCTGAGGTTTCTGCTTCAGGCTAAAATGAACTAACTAGAATGGAATTCATCCTCTCTCCTGAAACAACCAAAAAAAAAAAGAGAGAGAGAGAGAGAGAGAAAGACAAAATATATGAAACAATGATTTGCAAGACACTGGACATCAGTCTACAACGGACATTGATCTTGAGAGATGGTAAGCAAATGAGGCAGATGATACAATTGTCCTAGTTATGACTTTGAAACCAGGCCACGGTGGAGAGTGGAACTAAGATTGAGAGGGAGGATGGAAGTACACTTGTGTGAGGTTCTTACACTATAAGTGACAAGGTATGACAATTGCTCTTGAGAACCCTCATGTACAGCTGGTGGGAATGTATATTGTCAGTGTGGAATGCAGTATGGAAGATCCTAAAAATAAATAAATAAAATCATCATATGATCCAGTATTTCTGCTACTACGTATTTACCCAAAGAAAATGAAAACACTGGGGTGCCTGGGTGCCTCATCTGGTTAAGTGTCCAACTATTGATTTCGGCTCAGATCATGATCTCCCAGTTCACAAGACTGAGCCCATGGCAGGCTTTCTGCTAACAGCACAGAGCCTGCTTGGGTTTCTCTCCTTCCCTCTCTCATTCTCTCTCTCTCTCAATTTCAAAATAAATAAATAAGCATTTAAAAAAATGAAACACTAATTTGAAAAAAATATATGCACCCCTCTTTATTACAGCATTATTAACAATAGCCAAGATATGAAAGCAACCTAAATGTCCATTGATAGATGAATGGATAAGGAAGATGTGGTATATATACAATGGAATACTACTCAGCCACAAAGAAGAATGAGATCTTAACATATGCAACAACACAGATGGACCTGGGGGATATTATGCTAAGTGAAGTAAGACAGACAAAAATAAATACCATATGAGTTACCAAAAAGCAGTACAAATGAATGAACAAAGCAGAAACAGACCCATAAACAGAGAATAAATTAGTGGTTGCCAGAAGAGAGGGGGCTAAGGATAGAGCAAATGGGTGAAGGGGAGTAAGATGTAAAGGCTTCTAGTTACGAAATGAATAAGTCACAGTGATGAAAGGTACAACATAGGGAATATAATCAATGGTACTGCTATAGCATTGTGTGGTGACAGATAGTAGCTACAGTTGTGGTAAGGAAAGAATAATGTATAGAGTTGTTGAATCACTATGTTATACACCTGAAACTGAAGATATATTGTCAACTATATTTCAAATAAAATAAAATAATAATATCCCTAGAAAACAAACTGTGAAAGACTAAAGATGTATACTTTATCTTCTAAAGCAACCACTAAAATAACAAAACAGTTAAAGCAACAGAAAAGATGAAATGGAATAAAAAAAACTACTCATTAACCCAAAAGAAGGCAGAAAAAAGAAGAAAACAGAATAAAATACATTAGGGAAAAAAATCCAAAAACAAATAGTAAGATACTAGCCTCAATCTACTCATATTAATATCCACATGAAATGTAAATAGTCTAAATACCCCAACTAAAAGGCAGAGATTATCAGATTGCCAAAAAATATAAAACCCAATCATAAACTGTCTATAAGAAATGCATTTAGGGGTGCCTTGGTGGCTCAGTCGGTTAACTGTCTGACTCTTAGTATCGGCTCAGGTCATGATCTCACAGTCTCATGGGTTTGAGCCCTACATTGGGCTCTGTGTTGACAGCACAGAGCCTGCTTGAGATTCTCTCCCTCTTCGTCTGTCTCTGCCCCTTCCCCACTCGCCCTGTCTCTGTCTCTCTCAAAATAAATAAATAAACTTTAAAAAAAGAAAGAAAGAGGAAATGCATTTAAGTATAAAAACACAAGTAGATTAAAAGTAAATACATGGAAAAAGATACACAAAACTAATAATACTCAAAAGAAATCTATATTTATATCAAAGTTGATTTCAGGGGCACCTGGGTGGCTCAGTCGGTTAAGCCTCCGACTTCGGTTCAGGTCAGATCTCACATTCATGGGTTCAAGTCCCACGTCAGGCTCTGTGCTGATGGCTAGCTCAGAGCCTGGAGCCTGCTTCCAGTTCTGTGTCTCCTTCTCTGTCTGACCCTCCCCCTCTCATGTTCTGTCTCTCCTGTATCAACAATTAATAAACCATTAAAAAAAGGTTTTTTTAATTTAAAAAAAATGACATAAAAAAAAAAAAACCAAGTCGATTTCAGAGAAAAGAACATCACCAGGGACAAAGAGATCATTTCACAATTGTGAGATTAATTAATCAAGAAGACATAATAATCCTTTGGGCACCTGACTGGCTCAGTGGGTAAAGAATGCAGCTCTTGATCTCAGGGTTGTGAGTTTGAGTCCCACATTAGATGTAGAGTTTACTTAAACTTCTTTTTTAAGTTTTTTTTCTTTTGAGAGAGAGAAAGAGCACACACAGGAGGGGCAGAGCACACACAGGAGGGGCAGAGAGGGAGAAAAAGAGATTCGCAAACAGGCTCTGCACTGTCAGCACAGAGACACGAGATCATGACCTGAACCAAAATCAAGAGTCAGATGTTTAACTGACTGAGCCAGTCAGCTACCCCTGATTGTGGTTTTGATTTGCATTTCCCTAATAATTAATGATGTTGAACATCTTTACATGTACTTATTGACCATATGTATATCCTTTTAAATTTTTATTATTTTAAGTAGGCTCTATGCCCAATGTGGGACTTGAACTCATGACTTGGAGTTTAAGAGCCACATGCTCTATTGAGAGCCAGCCAGGCACCCCCATGTGTATATTTTCTTGGGGAAAATGTCTGTTCAATTCCTTTTTCCATTTAAAATTAGGTTGTTAAAGTGTGTCTGGGTGGCTCAATTGGTTAAGAATTCAACTTCAGCTCAGGTCATGATCTCATGGTTTGAGCCTCACATTGGGCTCTGTGCAGACAACTGAGAGCCTGGAGCCTGTTTCGGATTCTGTGTCTCCCTCTCTCTGCCCCTCCCCTATTTGCTCTCTCTTGCTCTCTCTCAAATAAATATTTAAAAATAATAAAAATAAAAATAAAAAAATAATAATCCTAAATCTTTATGCACCTAGCAACATACCTTCAAAATACATGAAGCAAAAACTCATAGGATTAATTGCAAGGAGAAATAGGCAAATCCAATATTATAGTTGAAAATTTAAAGACTCCCACTCAATAACTGATAGAGCAAGTAGGCAGAAAATTAGCAAAGGTATGGCAGACATGAACAACACTATCAACCAACATGGCCTGACTGACACTTATATAACATTCCACCCAACAACAGTCAAGTGCACATGGAACATTTACCAAGGTATATGATGTTCAGGAACGTAATAAAATGTCTTAAAAATTATAAAGGATTCAAGCCATACAAGGTATGTTCTCAACCCACAATAGCACTAAACTGGAAATCAACGACAGAAATATCTTTGGAAAATCTTCCAACATTTGAAAACTACATACCATGCTTCTAAAAAGCTCATAAATCAAAGAATATATCAAAGAGGAAATAGAAAGCAAATAGAATATTTGAGCTGAATAAAAGTAAAAAGAAGACATGTCATCTAACATAGTGAAGAGTCAATACTAGATGGATATAAGATCCAAGACAGATTTCAGATGCATGCCTTTCCAGGGTCAAAATAATTCCTCAAACTGAAATGCATTATTAAGGGATATCAAGTTATTGAAGACTGTATCAGACCAAGAAAAAAAATGAGACTAAGTATTTACCACGTTGCATTTTCATTTTAGGTATTTTTACTCTGTCTATGCTACCTATAAGTCAGTTAGAAAAAAGCAAAAAGCCACAACACACCAGAATTTGTGAAATGCTGCTAAAGCAGTACTTACAGTAAATTTATAGTACTAAATTCCAATATTAGAAAACAGGAAAGGTCTCAAATCAATTACCTCAGTTTCCACCCTAACAAACTAGAAAAGAAAAACAAATTAAACCCAAAGTAAGGGGAAGAAAGAAAATAATAAAGATCAAAGTAAAAATCAATAAAATAGCCAACAAAAGAAAAAATCTTTGATATTTGTATCAATATATTAAAAGAATAAGAAAAGATTATGAATATATACCTATAAATTTGACAACTTAATGAAATAGATCAATTGAAGACATAAACTACAAAAGCTCACTTAAGAAGTAAATAACCTAAGAGTTCAATATCGATGAAAGAAGCTGACACTGTCATTAAAAACATTCCTACATAGAAAACTCCAGGCTCATATGGCTTTACCGGTGAATGGTACCAAGTATTTAAGGAGAAATAATACCAATTATACATGACATCTTCTGAAAAGTTGAAGACTACTTTCCAATTAATTTAATGAGGTCAGCATAATCCTGATACCCAAAACAAAGATATTACAAGAAAACTATAAGTCAATATCCCTCATTAACAAAGGTATAAAAATATGAACTAAAACTTTAGCAAACAGAATCCAACCACATAGTGAAAGGATGATGACCAAGTGGGGTTTATCCAAAGGATGCAGGGTTGACTTAACATTTAAAAATTAATCAGTGTAATTCACCATCTTAGCAAACAAAAGTAGACAAACCAGGCAATCATCTCAATAGACACAGAAAACTCATTTGATAAAATCCAACGTCCATTCCAGATAAAAATCTCTCAGCAAATTAGTAATAGCTTCCTCAATCTGATAAAAGGAGAAAAACCCCAACAGCTAATTTTATATTTAATGATGAAAGACTGGATGCTTTCCTCCTAAGATCAGAAACAAGACAATGATGCCTCCTCTTACCACTTCTCCTCAGCACTGTACTGGAGAGGCTAACCAGGACATTCAGACAAGAGGAGAAATTTTTTAAAGGCATCCAGATTAGAAAAGAAAATAACCAAACTTTCTTTACTAGAAGACATGATTATCTCAGTTGAAACTCTTAGGGCATCTCACAAATAAGTGAGTTTAGCAAGGTTGCAGAACACAAGATCAATATATAAAAATCCATTACATTTCTATATATGAACAACAATCAGGAATTTTTAAAATACCCTTTATGTGGTCAATTTTGTACATATTTTACCACAATTTTAAAAAATACTATTTATAATAGCATCAAAATCTATGAAATACTTAGAGATAAATCTGACAAAAGATATGAAAGACATGTATACTGAAAACTACAAAATACTGCTGAGACAAAATATGTATCCTAGCTAAATGGAGAGATGTACCTTATATATCAATCAGAAAACTCAGTATTGTCAAGATGTCAGTTCTCTCAAACTGAGCTATAGATTCGATGCAATGCCAATCAAAATACTAGTAGGCTTTTTTGTAGAAATTGACAAGTTGATTTAAGAACAAGAGCTAACACTATCTGACTAAAAGAGTTATTATAAGACCATTGTAATCAAAGTAGCATGGTATTGACATAAGGACCGGCAAGTAGATCAGAATACAAAGTCCAGAAATAAACCCATACTTATATGGACAACCGATTTTTAACAAAAGGCCAGGCAATGCAGTGGGAGAAAGGACAGATTTTTCAACAAACGGTTCTAGAACAACTGAGACATCCATAAGCACAAAAAAGAACTTGGGCACAAAAAAGAACTTGGACTCATACTTAACACTAACATCCACAAATTAATACAGAACAGATCAGAACCCTAAATGTAGAACCTACAACTATAAAACTTCTAGAGGAAAACATGGGAGAAAATGCTTGTGTGACCTTGGGTTAGGCAAATATTTCTTACATATGGCACCAAAAGCATGACTCTTAAAAGCATAAATTAGGGGGTGCCTGGGTGGCTCAGTCGGTTGAGCATCCGACTTCGGCTCAGGTCATGATCTCACAGTTTGTGGGTTCAAGCCCCATGTCGGGCTCTGTGCTGACAGCTCAGAGCCTGGAGCCTGCTTCAGATTCTGTATGTCCCTCTCTCTCTGCCCCTCCCGTGCTCATGATCTGTGTCTGTCTCTCAAAAATAAATAAATGTTTAAAAAATTTTAATAAAGCATAAATTGAAACATGGGGCTCAGAAAAATTAAAACTTACTGTTCTTCAAAACATACTTTTAAAGAATGATAAGCCACAGACTGGGAGAAAATCTTTGCAAAGCATATATCTCATAAAGGATAGCCATGTGTATACATGTGTCAAGACTTTAAAAAATTATACACTTTAAATATTTATACCTGACTGTATCATCAATTACGACTCAATAAATCTTTCAAAAAGATGAAGTTGAGCTAAGGCAGTATCAGAAGAGATGAACATAAAACATATGAGAGAGACAGAATCCTCAGGACTTGATAACAGAAATGGGTGAGAGCTGCTCCTTTATTAAATGGGGATATAAGTAAGAACATTTACCCTCAAGTAGCTATTGAGTATTGAATATAAACAGAAAATGCCTGTGATAAGAGTTAAATCACTGCATTGATGCTAGTTGTTTTTTTTTTGTTATTGGAGGAAAAAGTAGCTAAAAGAATCCAAGAGAAAAAAAGTCAGTTGTATCTTTCTCCCCCAAAATGTAGCAACAATGGCTGAGGTAGTTAACTAAATGACTTGAAGACTGACTTAGCAAAGTAATTTTTATATAGCTAAAGGAACAGAAGAAACATATCTCTTGCTGGATTTATGTAAAAGCAAAAAGGGGATGCCAACTCTTTTATACTGATCTGACTTCTGAAATGGTTTAGACAGAAGTCCAATGCCACCTGCCTCTGCTGTGTTAAATTAACAGAAAGAAAGGCCAGTTCTGCTGGGTTTCTCTCTAAAAGCCTCCTGGTTTTCCAGCACTGCTCCACTGCCTCCTGTGAAAAATCTCATCCTACAGAGAATAACACAGACAGAACTGGAGATCTGTGAGTTTATTTCATTATTTCCAAATTATCCTTTGGAATTATTGCCAAATCATTTCCAGTAGAAAATAAACATTTTCTCAAGATAAAGTTCAGAGTCATGGAATACCAAGTACTTTTGCTTTTAGCTGGAGTCATTTTAGTTAGAATCAAAATTGATAGTTTAAGATGTCTTTGATCCATAAAAATGGGGGACAAAATTATTAAGTTTGGCAGATAGCACCTTTAAAAATCTCATGTCCAGAAAAAGGGAGAGAAAATAGTCATGATGCACTTTGTTTAAAAGAAAAGAAGCCACGCCTTAGAGGAGAATCCTCCTAAGTCAGTCCTCCCACCACCCCTTCTAAGGCTACTGTTACGGCTTCCATTGGCTCAAATATGCAAACAGTACTATTTCTCAAAGATTCTACAAAATCTACCTGGCATCCCTTCCTTTAAAGAACCACCACAAGGCCTTAGAGGAACTGGAAACTGCTGCTGCCTCCGCCATGGCCCCTACATAAGCTCTCATTACCACTACCTTACATAGTAAGTCTGTGATACAAACTATGCTAATCTGATTTTCCTTCCACCATATCTCACTGTTGAGCAAAGACACTTAGATGAAAAATGAATGAAGCAGAGACATCTGAGATAGCCAATTAGAAAAGGCCAATCCCCTAGACCCTGTTGCTGGGATCCCTGGAGTTTCCCACTTGTTCTTGATCCTTCCTCGGCCCTGTTTGTTCAGCTCCTTCTTATGTAATTTTGTTCAACAGAGAATTTGGTGGTCTTTGCCTTCAAAGATACTTCAAATTTGGTGTCAATGTCCCTGGTGATAGGAATATCTCTGTTACTCGTGGTGGTTCTCCATGGATCACACTTGAGTTTGAGCTAATGAGATGACTCTGGATAGGGACTAGTTACCAGAAAGACCAACTGGGGGACTAGAGGATTGAGGCTTTGGGCCAGGAGGTATCAGCCCAACCTTCAGAAAGAACAGGTGGCTGGAGATGAAGAGCTATCATGCACCCAGTGATTCAATCAATCATGCCTATGTAATAGGACCTCAGTAAAAACTCTGCACCCCGAGGCTCAGATGAGCTTTCTGGTTAGCAAACACATCCATGATTAATATGCTAGGAGGGTGATATGTCCTGATTTTAGGGGGAGAAGACACAGAAGCCCCAAATTCAGGACCCTCCCAGACCTCACCCTCTTGGTCTCTTCTTTTGGCTGGTCCTAACTTTTATCCATTCTAATAAAATAGTAATCAGAAGTATAGCACTTTCCTGAGTTCTATAAATCATGCAGTAAATTATCAAACCTAAGGGGATAGTGGGAACCCGTGATTTGGAGCCTGTCAGTCAGAGCAGGGGTGGCTGGAAACACCCAGGGTTTATGGCTGGTTGGTATCTGAAGTGAGAGCAGTCTTACTGAGGACTTAACTTGTGAGGTCAGCACTAACTCTGGGTTAGAAAGAACTGCATTACATTATTTCATTAAACACTCTGCCTTGTTTTCCTCATCTGTAAACGCAGACCGTCATACTGTTTATACTTCAAAGGGTTTTTGTGAGAAATGAGTTAACATATATAAATCACTCAGAACAGTGCCTAGCAAAGTAGTTTCTTAGTTGTGGCTGTTTTTATTACTGAAGCCCAGAGCTGGCTAATGCAGCAATTATCAGGCTTTTTTGTTAAAATCTAAGTAACACAAAGGAAAGACTGCCTCTCAGTATCAGTCAGAAAATGTTAACAACTAATCACATGGATGGCACTGACGTTAGCCAACTAATGTTCTGAACACAAATGAACACTGCTGATACCTGTATCATCTAGCAAAACTCAGACTAGCCACTCTGAGCTGCTGCCAGACTATTACATGCTTTTCGTAGCTCTGGAAATCATCACTCCAGAGATTAGGGCCCTCGCTCTAAACAATGAAGCAAATTGTTGGGAGGAACGGTACACACGAAGATTCTTTTAGCTGTCAAACCACCAGGTATGACACATGGTGAGCAAATCCTGAAAGGATACATACAGTCACTTGTCAGCTTAGCTGTGAGCTATATCACAGTGCACCGGAATGTTCCCTGCTCATCAGTAATGGGGACCAACTCCTCAAAACTCATTTCATTGTCTTCCATCTTCCTGTCATTTAGAACACACTTGGAAGTGTTCCAAAGAGTTGCTGAGTACAGGAATAAAGTTCTTACCAGAAAACTGACTTGGTTGCTTTTTAGTATTATGATTTACTCCTTCTGTTTCTGCCCTCTCTTGGTCACTTTCCCTTCCCAGCTACTTGTACATGAGCTTTCAGAGAAGGCCAGGAATGCTCTCCCTGCCATCTTTCATTCCAAGTCCCCACTTAAGAAACCCACTCTTAAAACCCAGGCGCCATGTCCTCATGTTGTTACAGAAAAAGAAGAAAACTAAAATTAAACAGTACTAATAGAAGGTTTTTCCTGGCAGTGCCGGTATAATTCCAAAGATCATTTCACTGCTTGATTTCTCAACAGTAAACAGTCTGAGTTGCTCAGGAGCTATTAAACAAAGCCCCCATAAGGAGCTCAGCCTTTAAAGATTTCCAGAAAGCCGTCTGTAAAGCTAACTTAAGCTTCTTCTAAATTGATAAAAACACTGAGTTAATAAGAAGTATCAGCCTGTCTATGCCAGAACTAGGACTAGAATACAGGTCTTCTTGGCCCTTTTTTTTTTTAAGTTTATTTATTTATCTTGAGAGAGACAGAGACAGCACAAGTGGGGGAGGAGCAATGAGAGAGAGGGAGAGAGAGAGAGAATCCCAAACAGAGCCCTCACTGTCAGAAAATAGCCGGATGCGGGGCCCTAACCCAAGAAGCTGTGAGATTATGACCTGAGCTGAAACCAAGAGTTGGAAACTTAACCAACTAAGCCACCCAGGTACCCCTAGGTCCTGTTTTAAATCTAATTTTCTCTACCTATGTTATAGATTATCCTTTCCAAATCTAAAATTCTATAATCCTAGGTAAGATTAAAACAAAAATAAAAACTGCCTCATTCCTACTAAAACTGGTTTTCTCTACCACCAGACCAGTGCTTTCAACACAGATGGTATGGAAAAGCACTGATCCAGTGAGCAGAAGGTCCAGGTCTAAGTCCTACTCAACCATTTACTAAGTGTATGACAATGAACAAGAAATTTATAAAATCTAGGCCTAAGGCTCCTTGTCTGCAAAAGCAAGGGTGCTGGTGGTCATTTATATTTAACCCTTCTTAGCATTAGACCTACCCTATGAGACGCTGCAAAGAGATCACTTTCAATCTTGTTATGATCAAAGGATACTCTAGTCACAGATAGAGATGGAGAGGAGGAAAAAACCCTGTTTTCCCCTCTCCTGTCAAGCTTCACGCTATTATATATGCTCTTTCACTCACGGCTCTGAAGCAAATGTTTCAGAAAAAAAAATGGTAGTCCTGGCTTATCAATTTTATACATGAAAAATAACTAAAATTTTTATTCAATGAGTTCAACATGAGTCAACAGAGTGATGTGACTGCTGAAGGCTCCAGTATCGAATCAGACTGCATTAGCTGATGTGCAGGGTCCAGAACTAAGAGGCTGGCGGTCCTCTTCAACTTTGTGCTGGTGAAACCACACCTGCGGGTCTGCATCTGACTCTAAGAGCTATGATCTAAGAAAGACATTAACAGAAATGTTTACAGGAAGGAGACCAAGAGGAAGAAGAGGCTGAGAAAACATATTTTCTTCAAAGAACCTATTTAACCTGGAAAAGAGAAGACTCAGGGGAGACTCCACCTTACTTCCACCCAGTCTTTGAATTATCCAGGACTCAGCAGAGCTGAGACCAAGTGGAGAGCGAGGGAAGGAAAGGGCTGCCTCAAAAGGCCAGTAAGCTCCCTAATCTCCGGAGAAGCTGCAGAAACTGGGGCAGGTAGTGAGGAGACCGGTAGAGATAGGATAGAATCCATTTAGAATTCTAATGGAGAGCAGCTCCAGCTCTATTTGGAGCATCTTCCCCCTTTCCCAACATGGTGACTAGATTCAGTCTTATTCAGTGACTATATGTAGAACCATTTTAATAATATGTTTTTTATAAAGTATTTTATACTCATGTACTTTTAAGGCCAAGTTGCTGCCCACCTTCTTCTGTCTTCTCTAAACTTCCAGCAACTAGGATTGATAACCAAGCTGCCTATTACCTTCTGAAGACTTCCATGCCTTCCACAGGTCCTCCACACTGATGAGCTTATCCTCACCATGGAAGGTGCTGTGTTTCACTGTCGGGTCATGGTAATTGAGGTCTTCCCTCAGGAACTGCAAAGCAAAAGCACACAAGTCACAAGGGATACCTAGGAGCCAGCCCACCGAGATCTCCACGCAGGCCATCTAACTTTCCACAGCACATTCCGTCCACCCAATGTACAAGTGTATTACATCGCTCTTCTCTCCTTCCATGTGCTTATGTCCTAGCTGCCAACCAGACTGCCTCTTCTTCTTTGTTGTATGTTCCATTTGAAATAAAAAAAAGAATAAGAAATTCCTTCCTCATATTTTTTTAACTATGGAAAGATAATAAATGATAGCTAACTGGAATTCAATAAGCTAGAAGAAGGAAGAAGGATAGGGAAAAAGAATTAACAATTTTTGATCATTTGTTTATATACTAAGCAATATTGCAAGAACTTCTACAATATTTTCTCATCTAATCCTCACAACCAAGGAATTATTACACCTATTTTACAAATGAGGACAGTACCACTCTAAGATAACGCAACTCACCCCAAATCACATTTAATTTAGAGATTTTAATTACTTGCCATGATGGTTTTAAAATATGTCCACAATTCTATGGTAATCCTCCCACAAAAGGTGAATTCCTCTCCCCCTGAATATAGGCTGACATCTGTGACTCATCTTCTAACAAACAGAATATGGCAGCAGTGGTGTCAAGTGGCTTCTAAGGGTAGGTTAGAAAAGGCAGTACAGATTCCTTCTGGTCCTCTCCATTTTGGAACACATGCCTTGACAACCCTGAGCCAACATACATGAAGTCTGGCTACCGAAAAACCACCATTCTGGGGAGATCATATGGAAAGACTATATAGAAATACTGGCAGATGTCTGAGCACCCCCAGCTGTTTGTCTCTCCGGCCCAGGAATCAGGCAGGCGAGGGACTGAGGCTCAGGTGATGCCAGCCCCCCGCTTTTGAGTCACTGCATCTGATGCCAACTGGACACAGACAGGGTGTCCCTGCTGAGCGATGCCCAGATTGCAGATAAGTAACAAAATAAATGTTGCTGTTTGAAGCCACTGAGTTTGGGGGAAGTTTGTTACACAGCATTAAGTAACTCAAACATTTGCTCAAGTGATGAATTTGTATTCCAACCCAAGATATCTGACTTTATACTCCAAAATTTTCCCCAGCACTGTATATGTTGTCCTTTAAATTATTGGTATTTCTTTTCATAATATAAATGCTTATTAAAAAGAAAAAACAAATCAAAGCTCTTAGAAATTTAACTGGTAATTAACTTCACAGATACTCATTTCAGTCAGATTCTTAACCTCATCAGTATGTGTAAAATTGAACACTGATCATGGCTTTTCCTAGAGCCTCAAACATCAAAGAAGAAAAATGCAATTCTGATCACTATGTTTTTTTAAACATAATTTAGCAGAATTTTCAGGAAATGTCTCTTATGCATCTTTTCTCACCCTTGGGGTCCAGGAAAGCGTCTGACCCAATATAACAACAGCAAATGTTACTGACTAAACAAACAGATGACTGACAGTATGGACCCATAATCAAGAGGTGATTTCCTTCCCCTGGGTTTTGTGGATATTAAAACATCTGAGTCTTAATGACTCAGGAGAGAAGTTTGAAGGAAGTTCACACTGGAGCACTCTCAACTGACTCAGAGTATAGCCTACTGGGCACAAGGAACTTGGCAGTGTCCACAACTATGACATAGCACTGTCCAGTACAACTTTTTGCAATAATGAAAACATTCAAATATCTGTCCTGTCCAAACAGTACCCACTAGGCACATGTGGCCACTGGGCACTCATAATGTGGCTAGTGTGGCCCAAAAAAAAAAAAAAAAAAAAAAAAAAAGCATAAAAACAAACAAACAAAAAAACCCCTGAGGAAAAAAAAAATTTTAAATTAATACATAGCTAAATGAACACATGTGGCTAATGGCTACTTATTTAGCAGGGTGCAATTCTAACCCATTCTTCTACCTGTGGTTTGGGTGTGACCTGGCTACATTGCCACAGGAGCTGGAGTGGTGTTAGGAAGTCAAGACCTCTGGTGAGACGAGGAGGTAAAAGCAGTGCTCACATGCACGGGCTGGTCAGCCCTTCGTGCCCTGCGGCCACAACTAAATTCAACTGACACCACGGGTTAGGTGCCCCAGCTCCCCAACCTCTCATTTGTAATTGTTGAGATTGTTGAGAAATTTTATTTTTTAATAAGGACTACACAGGTGACATGGTGAAGAGCCCAGAGCAAAGAGATTTTGCTGATTCTTTGAAAAACTAAACTAATTAAAGTATTTTTTAATGATTTTTTAAGTCATCCTTTTAAGCCATCTGACCTTTCATATACTGTAAGTTGTGAATTTTAACAATTTTTCGCAAGTTGTCACGCTGTTATCCCAAACCCATTCATTAAATTATCTGTATTTTCATAGGGAATGAGATTGGATTTTTTAAAAAATCCATCTATTTCCTATCTACAAGAGACTCATTTTAGACCTGAAGACACTTTCAGATTGAAAGTAAGGGGATGGAGCAATATCTACCATGCTACTGGAAGTCAAAAAAGAAAGCTGGAGTAGCCATACTTATAGCAGACAAACTGGACTTTAAAGTAAATGTTGGGGTGCCTGGGTAGCTCAGTTTGTTAAGTGACCAACTTCAGCTCAGGTCATGATCTTGCAGTTCGTGGGTTCAGGCCCCACGTCGGGCTCTGTGGTGACAGCTCAGAGTCTGGAGCCTGCTTCAAATTCTGTGTCTCCCTCTCTCTCTGCCCCATCCCTGCTCCCGCTGTCTCTCTCTCTCAAAAAAAAAAAAAAAAGTTAAAAAAAATTTAAAGTAAAGGCAGTAACAAGAGATGAAGAAAGGCATTATGTAATAATTACAGGGTCTATCCATCAGGAAGAGCTAACAATTATAAATGTCCATGCACTGAATTCAGAAGCACCCAAATACATAAAACACAATTAGTCACAAACAGAAACAGTCTTATTGATAAGAATGTGCTAATAGCAGGGGACTTTAATACCACACTTACACCAATGGATAGATCAAATAGACAGAAAATCACTAAAGAAACAATGGATGTGATCAACACATTGGGCCAGATGGATTTGACAGATATATTTAGAACTCTATATCCTGAGGCTATGGAATTCACTTCCTTCTCAAGTGTGCATGTCATATTCTCCATGAGAGACCATACTGGGTCATAAAGCAGCTCTCAGTAAATACAAAAGAATTGAGATCATACCGTGCACACTTTCAGATCACAATTCTATGAAACTTGAAATCAATCATACGAAAAAGTCTGGAAAACCTCCAAAAACATGGAGGTGAAAGAACACCCTACTAAAGAACAAATGGGCCAATCAGGCAGTTAGAGAAGAAATTTAAAAATATTTCGAAACAAATGAAAATGAAAATACAACAATCCAAACTCTTTGGGATGCAGCAAAGGCAGTCCTAAGAGGAAACTACATTGCACTCCAGGCCTATTTCAAGAAACTAGAAAAAGCACAAATACAAAATCTAACAGTGCACCTAAAGGAACTAGAAGTAAAGCAGCAAGAGCACCACCAACCCAGCAATGGAAGAGAAATAATAAAGATCAGGGCAGAAATAAACAATATAAAATCAAAAATACAGTTGAACAGATCAATGAAACCAAGAGTTGGTTTTCTGAAAAAATAAACTTGATAAACTTCTAGCCAGGCTTCTCAAAAAGAAAAGAGAGAGCACACAAATAGACAAAATCATGAATGAAAATAGATTTATTACAACCAATCCCTCAGAAATACAAGCAATTATCAGGGAATACTATAAAAAATTATATGCCAATAAACTGGACAACCTAGACGAAATGGACAGATTTCTAAACACACACTACCAAAATTCAAACAGGAAGAGATAGAAAATCTGAACATACCCATAACTAGTGAAGAAATGGCATCAGTTATGAAAAAGTTATCAGCAAATATGGCTTCCCTGGGATTCTACCAGACATTTAAATCAAAGTTAATACCCATTCTTCTCAAGCTATTCCAAAAAACAGAAATGGAAGGAAAACTTCCAAACTCATCCTCCAAGGTCAGCATCACTTTGATTCCCAAACCAGACAGAGACCCAACAAAAAAAGAGAACTACAGGCCAATATCCTTGATGAATATGGATGTAAAAATCATCAACAAGATACTTGCAAATTGAATTCAACAGCATATAAAAAGAATTATCCATCATGATCAAGTGGGATTCATTCTTGGGTTACAGGGCTGGTTCAATATTCACAAATCAATCAATGTGATCCATCACATTAACAAAAGATAAAAACCATATGATCCTGTCGATAGATGCAGAAAAAGCATTTGACAAAATATAGCATCCTTTCATAATAAAAACCCTCGAGAAAGTCGGGACAGAAGGAACTTACTTAAACATCATAAAAGCCATTTATGAAAAGCCCACAGCTAATAACATCCTCAATGGGGGAAAACTGAGAGCTTTCCCCCTGAGATCAGGAACATAACAGGGGTGTCCACTCTCACCACTGCTGTTTAACATCGTGCTGGAAGTCCTAGCATCAACAATCAGACAACAAAAGGAAATAAAAGGCATCAGAATTGGCAAAGAAGAAGTCAAACTTTCACTTTTTGCAGATGACATGATACTCTAGATGGAAAACCCAATCGACTCCACCAGAAGCCTACTAGAATTGATCCATGAATTCAGCAAAGTCGCATGTACAGAATGTACAGAAGTCAGTTACATCTTTATACACCAATAATGAAGCAACAGAAAGAGAAATCAAGAAACTGATCCCATTCACAATTCCAAAAAAACTATAAAATACCTAGGAATAAACTTAACCAAAGATGTAAAAAATGCTATTTCATAATAATTAAGTCCTTACATATAGTTGAGTATATTTCTAGGCTCTGCATTCTTCTGTACTAAATTATATTTCTTTTTTTTAGCTAGGTTTTTTTTAATTCTATTTATTTTATTTTTGAGAGAGAGAGAGAGAGAGAGAGAGTGCGTGTCTTGCATGTGCACTGGTGGGGAAGGCAAAGAGAGAGAGAGAGATATAGGGAGGCACAGAATCCAAAGCAGGCTCCAGGCTCTGAGCTGTCAATGCAGAGCCCAACTTGGGGGTCAAACCCACCAACTATGAGATCATGACCTGAGCTGAAATTGGACACTTAACCGACTGAGTCATTCAGGCACCCTGATATTTCTATTTTTGTGCTAGTTCTTGACTGTTTTATTATACTTTTTATTTTATTTTGTATTTTAATAGTAATTTCTAATGCCTAGACCCCCTCTTTCCCATGGTTTTAGATTTCAGAATATATCTCGTCAATCTCAGCTGTTTATTTTTCAAAATTAATTTTAGAACAATTCTGCTAATTTATTAAGAGCCTGATTGCTCTCACTGGAGGTCTAAGTGATGAGATCACTAGACCTTAATCAACAGACGCCGGGACATCTCGGGGGGGACATAGTCACATGTAGTCAGACAGCCAGTCTGGGGACAGAAATTCATTAATTCACTTAGTCAACAAACATAAGATTTCTAAGTACCAGGCATAGTTCCAGGCACTAGCAATGCAGTGAGGAGCAAACAAATTAGATACAGATCTTTATCCTCACTGAGCTAATATCCTCTTTGGGTGAGAGAAACAGTAATTCCTATAAAGCAGGAAAGAGGAATAGGGAATGCCAAGAGCAGCGGTATTGGTGGTTTGTCTTTTTAGAGGAGTCAGGGAAGGTCTCAGTACAGAGGTAACTTTTAAGCATGTACCTGAAGGAGATGTTAGAGAAAGGCCAGCAGAATAACTGGGACAAGAGTATCCCAAGAATAGAGAATGGCAAATGCAAAGGCCCTGAAGTGAGAACATGCTCAGGATGTTCAAAGAACAGCGAGGAGGTCAGTGTGACTGAAGAGAAATGAGAGAGGTGGTGACGGGTGGGAGATGAACTCAGGGAAGAAACAAGGGTCTAGATCATAAACATCCTTGTAGGCCATTATATGGCGTGGACCTCAACTCTGAGAGGGAAGCTGTTGGGGACTTTGAACAGAGATGCGACATGATCACATTTGCATTTCTTAGAGAATTGCTCGAAATGCTGTGCTGGAGAGCAGACTATCAGAGGACAAGGGCAGGGAAAGCAGTCAGGTGGCTACTGCAAAAATCTAGCTTGAAACGAGGTAGTAATGTGGGCATAATGAAAAGTAGTCAGGTTTCACAAATATTTTAAAGAAATAAAATCTGTAATTCTCAGATTACAGATACTGGTGTACCTGCATTGGTCCTCTGAGGCTCTAATCCAGACCCTCTTAATCTAAGACTACAGAAACACACATCATGTGTGTGCCTTAGGAGCAGAAATATCAAAATCTCCAAGTAAGGGCATTTTCTGCCATTCCCAGCTAACTCTAGGACACCCCCTGATGACATGTACCTGCTGTCATCCAATAAGAAATAGCTTTTTATAGCCGAATCTGATCACCAAGGTATATGGAGAACAGAGAAGCTCACAGGAAGAAAGGATAAGGAGGATCTGCATGTACAGGGCTCATGCTAAGAAGGAATGGGGTCAGAAAATAAAACCAGCAAGAAGATGGAAGATGGACTATGCACTGACAGAAGTTCTGCCTGAATGAAGGGCCTGATGTTGAACAATCAGGCCTCAAGAGTAGGAAACGCAGGGGTGCCTGGGTGGCTCAGTTGGTTGAGCATCCGACTCTTGATTTTGGCTCAGGTCACGATCCCATGGTCATGGGATTGAGCCTGGTGTCAGGCTCTACACTGAGCATAGAATCTGCTTAAGATTCTCTCTCTCTCTCCTCTGCCCCTCTCTCACTCTCATGTGTACTCTCTAAAACAACCAGAAAAGAGCAGGTATACTATAAACAGAAAGAGTTCACAACCTATAGAAATAGACCCCTTACTTCCTGTGTGACTTTTGGGCAAGCCATTTCGCCTGTCTGAGCCTGTTTCCTGCTGAGAACCAGTGAGGACTACGACTTCCTCTCATCTGAGTGTGATAAAAAATAATTGAGACATGCTCGCATTAGTCACAAGCTGCCTTTGCACCTGTCTTTTAGTGGCCCACAGAGTATTTTCTAAACTGAACCCATATTTAAAAATCAAATTTCACACCAAGAAAGTTCAGCTTCTCAGGCTATCTTAAAAAAAAAAAATCTAAAGATCTAGAAACACTGAGGTCCTAGATCTTAAGGTCTTAGGGACTGCAATTTGACTGGAAGGGAAATGGTGGCTTAGGGACCTGTCATGAACTGGTATCCGCACGGCAAGCATATAATTGTTATGTAGATTGTCCATTACAAATTAATTTCAAAAGGTAACATTTGATAAAGATGTTTTTATTCACATTTTTACTTAAAGCTAAGAAAAAATCAACTGTCCACATCAAAGGACATTATGTACATGTTATAATTTGGGGCAGTTTGGAGACGGAGGGAATTGGTGCTAAGGGAGGTCATGAGGGCCTCAACCACCACCCCCAGGGCGCCACTCCTAGGTTTGCCAATTGACCTGGCAAGAGTGTGCCAGAGCTGAGCATCAGCTGCCCGCTTCTGAAGAAGCATGTGCTCTCTGGTCTGAAAGCAGAGAGCTTGTGATTCCTGATGCACACAAAAGTACTCTGTAGTTGTAGAGCACAACTTGCACGTTAGTTGTTATTATTGGCAGGAGGGTGAGATAAGGGTACGGAAAGTCAGAGAAAAAGCTTCTCCGTCAAAGGTGACTCTTCCGTGCTGTGTATACCCTTACCAGTGTTGTGATGTGTCTATGCCCCCCGCCAAACCATATATGCTTTGATGAAGGTCTCAGTTATCCAGCCATAAACACAGCAAGCAAGTATGCTGTACTGAATAACACTCCGATGCCCACCATCCCTAAGGTGGGCACTGCCACAGATTACTCTGTACGCTGCCCCACATCCAGCTAATAGCAGAAGTCTGGTTTAAAACGAAGTGTGGGAGCAACAAAAAGCAAAAACAAAACAAAACCAAAGAAGCAACTTTTGGTTCCCACAACAAAGATCTACTATTTCCGACTCAGAACAAGCAGCTCTTCTCTCACGCAGGCCTAAGAAGGCTCCCTACAAGTCTGGTCTTAGCATGGGGAAGGCAGCACTGGCCAGAGCTGCAGCTCAGCAGCAATCTGAAGAGCAGGGAGCAGCTGTCACTAGGTATATTTAGCTCGATGAGCTCAGAAAAGTGATCTCTTTGGTGGTAGCACAAAGAATGCAACCCCATCCCCACCCCAAGTGAAGCAGGAGTGAAGAAACATGGGTGAGAATGGACAGGAGGGGAAACATCTCTGTAGAATTCCCAACAAAACAGGCCCGGCCAGCTTTGTCAGGGAGTAGAAGTCACTGATGTAAAACTAGAAGCAGAGCAATGCATCTCTGGGTCCAGGCAGACCTCCTGGGTATTTCCTTTGAATCAATTACTCCTCCCTCCCATTTCCAACTTTGTTTCCGAAATCCCCATCTCCCAGACCAAAGCACACCACTCCACTTCTGCTCACCGCCCCACCACACGCGCAATAGTTAGAATCCACAAGACACATGCCCCAAATCTAAGACACTTCCCAACTCTGGTTCACCTGTTCAACGTCTACCAAAAACCCATATTTTAGCTACAATAGTTCTAAATGCCATTTGTACAAAGTACTGGGACTTGGTTGTCTCACAGGTGAAGTATCTGTCCCCAGTGAGATCGGAAGCTATTGCCGAGGGCAGGGGGAGGACAGTCATTTCTTACTCACCTTTGTACATCAAGTCTCACTTCTGCCAGTCCATCCACCATATTAGTCACCAGAATGGCCTTTGTAAAGTACAAATCCATAAAGTATACCAACTTTAAAACTACTTTAAATTAAAAACTACTTAAAATTTCATGGCTCCCTATTATCTAAAGAATAAAGCCTTAGCTTCTTGGCCTCACATTCAAGGCTTTTTACAATCTGGTCATAGACTAACTTCCCAGGCAGCCTCCTAGCCCTTGTCCCTCCTTACCAGACATGTACACTCCAGACAAGGAGTCAAGAAACTATGGCCAAAGACCAAATCCAGCTTGCTGCTTCTTTTTATAAATAAAGCTTTATTGAAACATAGCTACAGTCAGTTATTTATGTACTGCCTGTAGCTGTTTTCATGTTACAAAGGCAGAGTTGAATTGTTGTGACACAGACTGTATGGCCAATGAAGCCTATTATATTGACTCTATGGCCCTTTATAGAAAATGTCTGCCAACCTTTGCTCTAGATACATCAAGCCACTTCAGGCTCCTTAAACAAACCATGCTCATTATAACTCTAAGCCTTTATACAAGGAGCCCCATTTAAAATGTTTTCTCTCTGTCTTTATCTGCTAAAGAAAAAGTCACTGCCTCTATGAAGTTTTCCAGACCTCTCCCAAGCAAGTTAATTGCCCTACTCTCTTTGTTCTCTTAGTTCTCAGGGTACATATCTATGGCAGTCCTTATCCCATTACACTATAATTACTATTTCACTACCCTCCCCCTTGCTATCCCTAAGCAACTCAAATATAGAAACTATATTTTATTTGTCATTTATCTCTAACCAGTGTCTTACACATTCTCTGGAACACCTAAATGAATAATTAATTTAGCTTCATAAGCCTGCCTCCAAGCATGGGGCCTGGCACACAGCAGGGTATGTGGCTATTAAATAACTGAGCGAGGAACAATCTGGCTGGCTCAGTCAGAAGAGCATGAGACTCTTGGTCTTGGGGTTGTGAGTTTGAGCCCCACATTGGGTGCAGAGATTACTTGAAAATAAAATCTCGGGGCACCTGGGTGGCTTAGTTGGTTAAGTGTCTGGCTTCAGCTCAGATCACAATCTCACAGTTCATGGGTTCGAGCCCCACATCGGGCTCTGTGCTAACAGCTCAGAGCCTGGAGCCTGCTTCAGATTCTGTGTCTCCTCTCTCTGCCCCTTCCCTACTCATGCTCTCTTTCTCTCTCAAAAATAAACATTTAAACATACATACATAAATAAATAAATAAATAAAATCTTCGGGGGCACCTGGGTGGCTCAGTCAGTTAAGTGCCTGAATCTTGGTTTCGGCTCAGGTCATGATCTCATGGTTTGTGGGTTCAAGCCTTACATCAGGCTCCACAGCTAGCAGCATGAAGTCTGAGTTTCTCTCTCTCTCCTTCTTTCTCTGCTCTCCCCTGCTTGCACTGTCTCCATCTCTCTCAACATAAGCAAATAAACTTTAAAAAATAAAGTAAAAACTTAAAAAATAAAGAAGTGAATGAATGTCTCTCACCCTACAACACCCAGCAAGGTGCTTAGCTTACCATAACTAGTCAATGTGTCTTACGTCCCCTGCACAAAAGAAACAAAAAGGTCCCCAAATCGCCAACTAATCTAACATAAAGATATTCAGCTAGGAGCCAGAGGGTTACTTCCATTGGCTTGGATTCAGTGGAGGATGATGGTTCAGAATGTGATTCCAGAGCCAGACTGCCTGGGTTTTGAATCCCATTCCTATCACTTACTTCCAGTGTATCATGCACGTCATTTGTAAAATAGGGATAACAGTAGTACAAAATTTCATAACCACACGTTGAGGGTATTACAAGTGAATTAATTTGAACTCAGAACAGTGCCTGGCACAAAATATGCTCTCCTATATAGGAGTGAAGCTCTCTCAAATATGAATATATTTAACATACTGTTAAGAGGAATATAAAGATACTAAGAATCAACAGTCCGGAGCCCACTGTTACAGTGATGCTGATCTCTCATATGTAATGGAGATCCGAGAAGGAGGTAAAAGATAGGCATTTCCTAAGTGCTTGCTATATAAAGGCCACATGCCAAGAGATCAGCAATAGAGATAATTGACACACAGCACTTGTAATCTACTGACTTTGAAGGTCTTTACTGTCCTACTCTAGGATTCTTATTTTGAAAGAATTAACTCCAATTAAAATTAAAATTTCACAACCATATGCAAGACCCTACCTGCCTTCTTTGCCACATCAACTGCCACTTCCTGCTATCTCCAGTAATAACAAATTACTCAAATTCTCCGAAAGTACCAGGCCCTTCACCCATTTAACGTCTTTGCATATGCTATTTCCTTACCTAAACACTCTCCGTCTTCTCCCAGTTGTTCCAGTCATCTCTCCAGACCCAAATTACATGTCAGCAACTCTGTACGTGGGTATAACTAACAGGCCCTCCTCTTCTGTGATGCCATCACAGCATTCACTCATCACACCTTAGTATTCTCATCTGTTGACATATCCTTACCTACATCCACCATGAGAGGAACTTCTTCCAAAGAAGCAATGATGCCTTTCTTTTTACTCCTACATATCCAGCACCCAGCACCGAGCACCTAACACATATGCAGGTACACAGAATCCCTCTGAGTTTGAGTCCTTGTCATGGAATCATCACCTTTGATGTCCTCAGACCATGACACTAGACACATGATAGACATCAAATCCTAAAGACAGCATCTCAAGTTGTATCCTTATAGGTACCTGGCCACAACGGCAAAGACTGGGAGACTCTGACGTCTCTTGTCTTGCAAACTTCTGGGACCAAAGTATACAAGCTAGCCAAGGACTACTGGCTGCGGAATCTCTGTCTTATGAAAGGAGGACAGAAATAGGTAACTAATTTAAAAATACTTCCCCAGAGAAAAGGGATCATCTTCTTAATTGGGGCCAATACTGCCATATTTTCAGAGAATGAATATACAGCACTGGACAGAATATATTATGGGTAAGGATGTTTTTGAAAATTGATGAATTAGAGGGGATTTCTGGCTTGACAGTATGAGAAACTCCATGGACCCACTATCCAGTGAAGTGGTGAAAATTATTTTTTAAAGCATCGTTTAAAGTCTCTGGAAATAGTCCTAGAGTATTCAGCAAATGAAGAAACATTTGCTCAAGAATATCTACTAAAACTCAGTAAGAACTGTGAGAGTCTATAGTACCTGAATTAGCACCTGCTCCCTCTTTTCCCTTCCCACTTGCAAATTGGTAAAACAGGAACTAGGCTCCTAGTTGGAGGGCTATCTGCCTGAGAGGAGGCATGATATCAGCATATTTCATCCTGCCTCCGGCTACCTGTTGCTAAGGCTATGTTCTAGGTGAATCCACTAAGAAGTGGGCCTCCCTTCCTCCACCTAGGCCCACTCATGAAGCAGGGACTTCAACTTGGATACAGAGTCACTGAGGATACTGGGGCCCTGATTGCCATTGCTCTGGCTTACAAGACAGCAATTATCCTCTGGGAGAGGTAAGCCAAGCCAGCCTGAAGCTACTGCTATACCTCCACTGAGTGCTTAGCTCCTAAAGTGGGGATATCACTCAAAGATAAGCACATCAGTATCCCCACCTCCAGCCATAGAATCATGGCTCAGAAATTTTGCCTGAGTAGGGGGCAGGCTCTACATAGAGTTTCAAACTTCTTCCTAAAGGAAATCATTTTATTTGCAACAGAATGTGAAGGAGTTCAAGACCAAGGGCATTCTTAAACAGTAAAAGCTGTGGTAAAAAGGTATTTGGGAGGGGATTGGTGGATTATTAGAGATAGAAGCTAACTCTGGCTGGAGAATTTGCTGGTAAGAACTAGGGAAACTGCTAGTTGAATAGGGAAATTGCTGGAAGAGCCCTCATGGGATAAACAAATCTCAAACACGTATCTCAGGAACTATCCTTTCAGAGGAGCCACAATATGACCGGATCAGTCTGTGGAGCAAATTTATGCCCCAGGGCATTGTTGAAAACAATACAGTAATCAGATGGCAACTAATGAAACAGAACTTAATGGCTGAATGTGGCCAGGGAAAGAGAGAGTCAATGAGAGCCCTGCCCAAACCCCTGTCATCTAAAAGTGACCATGGCCATTATCTAAAGTTTTACCCTCTGAGGAGCAACATGAGAGGCTTCACACAGTATGGGGGAGTTGAGAGTGGGGGTGGGAATAGACCACTAAAATGATTCTGAAGTCATCAAACAAATAAATAACCAAAGAATAACAAGGCCTAGAGGGGGTTGGACGAGTAAACAGAGTTGCTACAATATATCACAGAAACATCCAGTTTCCAACAAAAATATATGAGACATACATACAAAGTAATAGGCAAGCATGACACCAGAAAAAAACAGAAGAAAGGAAACTGTGAGAGCAACCAAATTTCAGATTTAACAGAAAAAGACTTCAAAGTAGCCATTAAAAACGTGTTCAAATACTAAAGGAATGTGTGATGACAATGTGACATCAAATAAAGAATATCAATAAATATAAGTTACAAAAGATAACCAAATGGATATTGTGAGCTTGAAAAGTACAATACCTAGGGGCGCCTGGGTGGCTCAGTCAGTTAAGCATCTGACTTCGGCTCAGGTCATTATCTTGTGGTTCATGGGTTTGGGCTCCACATTAGGTTCTGTGCTGACAGTTCAGAGCCTGGAGCTGTTTCAGATTCTGTGTCTCCCTCTCTCTTTGTTCCTCTCCCTCTCATGCTCTGTCTCTCTCTCAAAAATAAATAAACTATAAAAAAATTTTTTTAAACTCCAATAACTAAAATGAAAATTTCAGGAGAGGGGCTCAACAGGAGATCTGGACCAGCAAAGACTGAATTAGCAAACTTCAAGAGAGATTGAAAGAGATTATATAATCAAAAAAAAAAAAAAACAGAGAAAAAAGAATGAAGAAAAATGAATCATCTCAGATAAATGTGGCAACACATTAAACTCATATGCATAATGGGGGGAATCAAAAGGAGAAAGGAGCAGAAAAAAATTCAAAGAAATGATGACTGGAAAATTCAAGCTTTATTGAAAAACATTATTCTATCCATCCAGAAAGCTCAACAAACCCAAAAGAGGATAGGATAAATGGAAAGAGATCAACAGGCACATTATAGAAAATACTGAAAGCCAAAGGTAAGAAGAAAATCTTGAAAGCAACAAGACAAAGGTGATCTGTCACATACAGAGTAAGCTCAATAAAATGAACAGCTATCTTCTCATCAAAAACAATACATGCCAAAAGGCAGTGGTATGACATGCTCAAAGTGCTGAAAGAAAGAACTATCAACCAAGAATCTTATAACTAGCAAAACTATCTTTCAAAGGTGAAGACAAAATAAAGTCACTTCCAGATAAATAATCATTGAGATAATTTGTTAGCTGACATACCTTACAAAAAATACTAAAGGAAGTTCTCAAGGTTAGTAAATAATCTCAGATAGTATCATGATCTCACAGTTCGTGAGTTCAAGCTCCATGCTGGAGCTTGCTTGAGATGCTCTCTCTCTCTGCCCCTCCATCACTCACATGTGCACACATGTGTTCTCTCTCTCTCAAAAACACATAAAAGTTTAAGAAAAAAATTTTTTAAATAAATAAATAAAACTAAAAATAAGTGACATGCAATGGGGACCTTTGCCAGAAATGGGGTAGAGTCAACAGAATTCATTAGTAAATAGGGTAGTCTTGGAAAGGTCTCACTAGTAAGGAGAAGTTTAAAAAAAGAAAAATATTTGGGAACATGAGGGAATTATCAAAGTGGGTATCTGGGGGGCTGCCTGAGTGGCTCAGTCAGTTAAGCACCCAACTCTTGGTTCTGGCTCAGGTCATGGTCTTGGAATTTCATGGGTTTGAGCCCCATGTTGGGCTCTGTGCTGGAAGCACAGAGCTTGCCTGGGATTCTCTCTTTTCTCCCTCTCTCTCTGCCCCTCCCCTACTCATGCTATCTCTGTCTTTCTCAAGTAAATAAATAAACCTTATAAGAAAAAAAGGAGGTATCTGGAAGAAGAGTATCCCAGGCAGAGATAAGAGCTAGGACCAAGGCCGAAAGACAGAAACAGTAAGGGTGGGTACCGAAGAGCACAGAATGTGCCTGGCGTGAAAGACCAAGGCAGACAGATGAAGATCTATAATGTATAGGGAGATCATAATGAAAGTTGTGGCCAGATCACAAAGGGTCTTACTGACTCTTGTGGTAACTTTGGCTTTCACACTAAATGAAAAATGAAGCTATTACAGGATTTTGAACCCAGGAGTGAAATAATCTGGTCTACATTTCTTCCGTAAAGCTTTGTGGCTACTACACTGAAAACAGACTACAGACATGGTGGTCTCTTAAGAGTTATTGAGCCCCAGTGCCTGTAGTGGGGTGGTGGTGAGAAATGATTAGATAGGGGACATGTGTTAAAGGTAGAACCCAATGGATTTATCAGTGGATGTGGGGTGTGACAAAAAATATGGATGATTCAGAGTATTTTTGGCCCAGGCCACTGAAACAATGGAGTTGCCTTCATTTGAAATGAGGAAGACTGCACCTAGAGCAGGTTTTAGATGAGGTGATATTTAGAATCCAGTTTGGGGCATGTTAAGCCTTAAAAGTCTTTAAAATTCTTAGAAGAAAACACAAGGGTAAATCTCTATGATGTTGGATCTGACAATGGATTCTTAGATAGGACATCAAAAGCCCAAGCATCAAATAAATAAACAGGACACCATCAAAATCAAAAACATCTGTATTTTGGAGGTCAACATCAAGAAAGTGAAAGGTTGGGGCGCCTGGGTGGCTCAGTTGGTTAAGCATCTGACTTCGGCTCAGGTCATGATCTCGCAGTTCCTGGGTTTGGGCACTACATCGGGCTCTGTGCTGACAGCTATCTCAGAGCCTGGAGCCTGTCTTTGGATTCTGTGTCTCCTCTCTCTGACCCTCCCCTGCTTGCACTGTGTCTCTCTGTCTCTCAAAAATAAATAAAAAACATTTTAAAAATCTTAAAAAAAAAGAAAGTGAAAGGTCAACCTCTAGACTGGGAGAAAATATTGCAAATAATGTATCTGATAAGGAACTTGTATTTATCTGGGATATATAAAGAACTTTAACAACTCAACAGTAAAAAGACAAACAGTCCAATTTAAAAATGGGCAAAGGATAGGATAAAACATTTCTCCAAAGAAGATATACAAATGGTCAATAACCACATGAAAAAATGTTTGACATCATTAGTCATACAAATCAAAACCATAATGAAATATTATTTCACATCCACAAGGATGGCTGTAATTAAGAAATCAGCCAATAACAAGTGCTGGTGAGGACATGGGGAAATTGAAATGCTCATACAATGCTGGCATGAATGTAAAATGGTTCAGTCCCTTTGGAAACAGTCTGGCAGTTCCGCAGACAGGTAAACACAAAGTTACCACATGACCCAGTAATTATACTCCTAGGTATATACTCAAGAGAAATAAAAATCTATGTCCACAAAAACTTGTACATGTCTACAGCAGCATTTTTCACAACAACCAAAAGGCAAAAACATACTAAATGTCCATCAGCTGATGAGAGAAAAAGCAAAATGTAGTGTGCCCATACAATAGAATATTATTCAGCGATAAAAATAAATAAAGTTCAGACGTGTACTTCAACATGATGAATCTTGAAAACCTTACACTAGGTGAGTGAAATAAGCCAGTCCCACAGGACCACCTGCAATGTGATTTCATTTGTAGGAAATGTCCACTATAGGCAAATCTCTAAATACAGAAAGTAGATTAGTAGTTGCTTAGGGCTGTGAGGAATAGGAAGACAGGGGAATAAGAGCCAAAGTATATGAAGGTTTCTCTTTGAGGTGAAGAGAAGTTTCTAAAATTGTGGCAATGGCTGCACATATCTGAGAATGTACTCATAACCATTGAATTGTATACTTTAAATGGGTAAGTTATTGTTATGTGCATTATATCTTAATAAAGCTGTTTTTTAAAAATTGATGGGTTAAACCAGAGATGAGGTAAATTTTTTCTTTTTTTTTTTTTTCTGTAAAGGACCATGCAGTAACTATTTTAGACTTCATAGACCATATAGTCTCTGTTACAACTACTCAACTCTGTTCTTGAGTGAATATAGCCATAGGCAATATAAAAATGAGTAAGAGTCACTCTGAACCAATAAAACTTTATATTCATGGACACTAAAATTTGAATTGATGTAAATTTCACATGCCACAAAACCCTTTGGATTTCCCCCCCAAATGTTTAAAAATGTAAAAGCTATTCTTGGCTTACAGACTGTACAAAAAACAGGAAAGGGGTCATAGTTTGCTGATTCCTGGACTAGCACCTACTCCCTCTATTATAGCTTAAAGAACTCTCTCTCCCTTACAATCCCCAAAACAAGAGTCAACTTTGATTCCTCTCTCAGTTTCTTCTCCATACGTCCATCCCTATGCATGGCTTTCCAAGATTCTTGGACATACAAATCCAGCCAAGCACTTAATAGCAGGAAACCCTCCTGGACTCCATTTCCAAAATAGAACACTTGGCAAAATAGAACACAGTGAGGGCTCACTTTGTGTTCCTTTTAAATCCCACTTACCTCTAGGCAGTGAGGGGATAGAGAAGGCTTGGGAACAGGAAATACAAAAGAGTAAGATGGGGGCACTGGGCTGGCTCAGTCAATAGAAATGCAACTCGATCTTGGGGTCAAGAGTTCAAGCCCCAGATTGGGCATAGAGCTTACTCAAAAAAAAAAAAAAAAAGAGTAAGACAAACTTCTGTTCTTCTTTAACAACCTTCTGGCTCCTAATCAACTGTAAGAGGGAGAATTTAGGCTTATGTATCAAAGAACAATACCAAAACAAAAAAAAAACAAAAAACCCAAAACTGTCCTTAAGAACAAAATCTATTAGGGTATCACAGTACCACAAGAGAAGGTAAAGGGAATAGTGAAGACATTAGGGGTTTTAGAAGCCTTTATTAGGAGGCATTTATTCAGGGGCACCTGGGTGGCTCAGTCGGTTAAGCATCCAATTCTGGTTTTTGGCTCAGGTATGATCTTGTGGTTCTTGAGTTCAAGCCCCACATCAAGATACGTGCTGACAGTGCAGAGCCTACTTAGGATTCTCTCTCTTTCTCTCGCTGCCCCTCCCCTGCTTGTACTCTCGCTCTCAAAATAAATAAACTTTAAAAAAAAAAAGGAGGCATTTATTCATTCATTTGCCCAACGAGCCATTTACTGAGAATGACTATGTCATATGGCTTATGCTGGGCACAGAGATTAATCAGACATATGGAAAGCACCAAGGTAAGACAGATATAGAGAAGAGTCAGTCCTTGAAGGCAGGAACCCCTGTTGTTTGTGGAGGAAGGGGCTATCACTCAATCCCAAACACAGAGGCCAGAAACTCTCTCTCCAATCCTCCCAAACCCACACCGCCTTAGACCCCACAGACTTTTCCACCCTGAACTAATCAAGGAGCTTGCTCACCACCCAGAGACACCACAAGGCTTGTGAGGTGACGTAGGAAAAAAATCTCACAGATAACAGACTATACAGACTAATAACAGACTAACAGACTATACAGACTAATTCCATCTCTACTACTTATTCACAATGTCACCGTAATCCTGTAAAATGCAGATAACCTCAAAGTGACAATGTGGAGAAAATGAGATCATGTAAGGCACAGTCCCCCACAGCACCTACACATAGAAGGTGTTTCATAAATGTCTGACTATTTTGAACCCAGATCCCTTGGCAGGAGGACTCATACCAGCACTGGGCCTCTGAGTCCCAGAGACTTCTAATCTTAGCTCTTCCTCTTCCCCAAGACACCAGGTGGCGTGATGAAAGAAGACCAAGTCAGCACCACACTGCCTCATGCACACCTACCTGATCTACACCTGGGAGAGCCTGGCGGTGCGGTACAAATCCCTCATCACAACACCTACTAGGACATGTATTTTCTTCCGCCTCACTAGTTATGTGAGCTCTTTGCAGGTAGAAAATTTGTTTTTGCATCTCCAGCATCCAGTAAAGAACAGACACAAAATATGTTTGGCAAAGGAAGACAGAAAGAGAAAGAAGGGGGAGTAGGAGAGAACATGGGAACAAATAAGAGGCCGGGGATGGGAAGTGGTCATGAATCCTCAGGTGGATCAGACATCGCACAGCAAATCCGTTGTTTCACTGCCAAAAAGGACACTGGATGTGGTGCACATGCACAGACATGCACAGAGAGACTTAAACAAATAAACACAAACACAGATACCAGTTAGGTCTGAAGGCCTTGCGAGCCAGCTGCCGACTCCTCCTTGGACAGGAAGATTCAAAAGCTTGATACCTGCAGCAGGGCTGTCCTCTCTCTGCTGGCTTGACCATTTCTGGCTGCTAGGTGACCCACCCCTGCACTCTGCCTCCCACCTTGCAGAGTCCAGATCCAGCCTAGATTAACAGCATCTTTGAGTTCCTGATTATACTTCTGCCTCTGTTTTTATCTCCAGGTCCCAAATACTATACCTAACCATTTGTTCCTAACCTTTTCTTTGATCCTTGACCTGGCTTTCGGGCTTTCTCTCAAGTTGCATTTCCTTGACTCTGTTTCTCCCCTCCCTGTACCTCTTTTTTTTTTAACTGTGTTTATTTTGAGATGTCGGGGAGGGGCAGAGAGGGATGGAGAGAGAGAGTCCCAAGCAGGTTCCAACCTGTCAGCACACAGCCCCATGAGGGAGGGGCTCAATCTCAAGAAGTGTGAGATCATGACATGAGTTGAAATTGAGAGTTGGAAGGTTAACCGACTGAGCCACCCAGTCGCCTCTCCCCTCCCTCCACTTCTTGTCATACACATAGACACGTCTAAATATACAAAGACACACACAAATACAAAAAGGCATAAAATGATGTATGCATACATACAAGCAAACAAACACAAAGGCACATAAAGACACATATACATATATAGACACACACAGAGAAGTCTTACAGAATTGCAATCCAGAACAGACAAAGCCGATTCAGCAACAAAGAGTGGGGAAGGAAAACAACAGTCTGCGTAGCGAGAAAGAATTCCCTGGTCAAAGCAAACCACCGTCTGGTTTTCCTGGAAACATGAGCGGTACCATCTGGGGGAGCTGCTGCTGCATCCTTTATCTGGCGAAGGCACTGGGACAGATTGCAAACTAGGCCTACTCCCTCTGATGTGTAGCTCAGCCTGTCTAGCAACTGGTGCCCTTCCCTGCATGCCGGCTGACTATGTATCTTCCGCTGCACCAGCACATTAGATGACCTCACCCTTATTTCTCTTGCAACCCCCACAGTCCCCTGTGCACACCACCATTACAGTCCTGAAAATGTGCTGTTTTTGTTGCCAGTTCACATGTCTGCCTCTCTCACTAGCCTGAGGGCTTATAAACAGCAAAGATTATCTTATTTTCATCTCTAATTTACAGATGAGGAAAGTGAGGCTCCAGATTACTTGCCATACTGCTCTACATTGCAAAGTTTGGATTTGAATTCAGGTCAGACACCAAAGTTTATGCTTAGACTTTTAAGAACTCAATGTCCACATATTTTATTCTAAAAAAACTCACAAGAGTTTGGGCTCAATACATGAGCAAGGTCACAGACTTGAACTCAGTGGGGATTGGTAGGTGAACGCTATGCCACCCCATAATTAAGTATTTACAAGGAAAAATGGGGGGCAGGTCATTCCGTTAGCCTAAGGACCAGGTTTCACCTGAAGAATGATGTCATTCACAGTATCACTCATCTCTGTTCTGCCCAAAAGGCCTGAGCAGACTTCAAAGTGTGATTTGCTTACAGGCCAGGTCAGAATGTTCTGCAGGGAAGGAGATAAGATGGTGATTGCACCAGGAGGCTAGCAGGAAGCTGGAAGGCAACCCAGAGAGATGCCTCCAAACTGTCACAATCCTTCAGGTTAGAGAAGATTTACTGCAGCAACAGAAATGTATACATAGAAACCTATGCTGAGGTTATCTGAAAAGTTGTTTGCAATTATTTCTTTCCTACCCTCCTTGCTGCATATAGTAAACATTAAACAAACAAATAACAACAACAAAAAGCATAAGCTCCAGGCTGTCAAAGCTGTTTGAAGAGGGAGCAAGGAAATCTATGTTCGGAATTGGGTCCAGAGACCAAGAGGAGAGTTCTGCTTCCCATGGCCCAGCATGACAGCAGTAGTGGGAGTCAGAGGGAGGCCTGGAGCACAAGGCAAATCCAGGAAAAATAAGACCAGGGCTACTTAGCCAAGTGCCTCTGACATCTCCCCTCCTGGAGCTCCATATAGCAAGTGCCAAGAATCTGATTCAGGCTCCTGGTATGTGGATGAGAGGGAATTACCACCTGGGCTCTCTCCATAGCTTTCTTGCCATCTTAGCTTTCCCATAAGTGACAGCTACAAAAAAGAAAAAGGGAGGATGGGAAGGAGAGGAGGAGGGAGGGGGAGGGAGAAGGGAGGGAAGGAGGCAGGCTGGGAGAGAAAAAGGAAGGATTCTCCAGGGCCCTTCAGTCTGGTATCCTCAAAAGCCATCTATATATACCTACCCAGAAATAAGCAAACTAGCTATCAGTTAGCTCTCCATGGATCTCCGCTTCCAGAAACCATGGTACTTCAGACTTAGAAGCCCCTCTGCATATCTGTCAAAGTTAGGAGTGGGGGAAACGGAGGTAGGAATCAACATGGTTTTCAAACTGCTTTCTATAGAGCCCTAGGGGTTCTTATGGGCTGGGCTATATAGCAAGACAAGTGGGAGGTGACTGCAACACCAACCAATGTTGTGGTGACACTTTTATTTCTTTAGCATCTTTATTTAGATATAATTTACATACCAGTGTAGTGTATAACTCAAGAGTTTTTAGCATATTCAAAGGTGTGCAACCTCACCACGAGTTTAGAACATTTTCAGCAGCCTGATGCAGATCTGAGTTGCAATAACCCCCAAAACGGATAACTATGTGCTAATTTCAGTCTCAGTTTCCTTATTGGTTATATGGGAAAATTAATATCTGCCCCACAGGTTTCTTGTAGATTCCATCAGAGAATGTACATAAAGCAGCCAGCTGGGGTCGTGTGGGCGGGAGCAGTAGCAGGAGGAGCAGGCACAGAGGCACTACCACTGTGAACAAAACCAGAGGCTGGGCACTTTCTACACATGATTTCATTTCATCTTGGCTATAGTCCTTCAAGGCAGAGACTACGGCTCTCATGTGACCATGAGAAAATGAAAGCTCACCGAGATTTAAGAAACTTTCCAAGGTCACACAACTCAGGGTGAAAGTACACCTAAAACCCTCATCTTTCTTGCTCCAAAGCCCAGGCATATTTTGCTCAGTCACACAGCCTTTCAGAATTCTTTTTTTTTTCTTGTCTTCATTTCTGCCCTCTTTGTACATGTTTTTCTTTAAGTCTTCCCCATTATTTTAACTACACTGATTGTATCTCCACCCGGATTCTGTATGTGATTCACAGCTCAGGGTAGAGAAGGGGTCACAGAGGTCAGATACACATATCATACACTACTAAGCGATGCCATATCTGGATCCTAGACCTTAACCCTCCTAGAAACAGCCCACCACTGACTCAGCCACTATCCTGGCCAAAAACTCATAAATCCAACGCACCCTGCCCCCTGCCCATGACCAGTCAATCCTGTACTCTAGCTCTGCCCTAAGGAAATAATATAAGGGGCATTCAGTGATAAGACAGGATCATTGCTTTCAAATTCAAATTTCAAAAAAACTTAACTCATCACCTTTGTGCTTAAGGCCCTGTATCAAGCACAGTGTGAGACACAGTGATGAATAAGACCTGGTCTCTGCCCCTGAAGGCACTCACAATCTAGGCAGACAACTAATTACAATACAGAGCAGAGCAGAATGCCAAACCAGAGATCCGTGCCAATTACTTCCCACATAAGGAAACAATAAGATTTCTAGGAGAAAGTACTTAATCTAGGCCAGTAGTTCTCAACCAGGGGCACTTCTGTCACCCAGGGCAATTGGCAATAGAGATATTTCGGTCGTCACAAGTTCTGGGGTAAGGGGTGACGGTGGAGGTTTGTTACAATATCTAGCAGGTAGGGGTTACGGATGCTGCGACACATCCCACAGGGTACAAGACAACTCCCTACAACCAAGAATCATCTAGCCCAAAATGCCACAATGCTGAGGTTGAGACACCCTGATCTAAGCCTTGGTGGACGAGTAGAATTTTTACAGGCAATAGGAGAGGCAGAGAGATGCTGAGATGAAAATTTATCTAAAGCAAAGGCACAGTGATAGGATAGAGAGAATATGTTTGAGATGGTTGCAGCATGAAGTAAGGGAATGTAGTGTAATGTGAACTAGTCAGGAGAGTGAAGGGCAGACTGTGGGAGCACCGATGGGCAGGTTAGAGTTTACACAGTGTAGGTTAACTTAGTAAGTAAAGGCAGGCTATTCTTAAAGTTTAATCATCTCTAAAAGATGGTTAATAACACCTAGCTCGTAGAGTTGTTAAGCGTTAAATAACACTGTATAAGCCAATAGCGGGGACATGGCTTGACACGTGGTAAGGATGGTCCTCTTCCATTGCACTCCTTTTACAAGGGAGAAGTAATGATCGGAGTTGTGCTTCAGTTATTCCAGTAATAGTGCAAAAAGGCAAACTTATAGGTAAGATAATGCAATCAAAATCATTAGGGCACAAAGCAAGACATTCTAATTATGTGCTAAATTGAGTTGATATAGATGTGTGCTATGGGAATTGGTACTGGGATGAGAGAGATCAGTGGGGGTGGGAAAGTCAGGGAAAGTTTATGCACAAAACGTGAGTCTGGAGCATTCCAGAGGACTCCTAGGACCGATATGGACAGGGCCAAGGGTTGAAGGGAGGGATATAAGAAGTTAACTCCAGCAAGGGGGAACTAGCCGAGCAGAGAAAGGGGCCTGAAATAAGCATGAACAGCTAGATCAGAGTGGGAGGAGGTAGGTCCAGAGAGTCTTAAGAAAGACCAAGGCCAGATTTGAAGGGATGGAGTGCTAGGCACAAGTAGTCAGATGGAATAAGAAAAGAAAACCATGTAGGACACGTGAAACCAAAATGTAACTTAGGAAGACCACTGGTGGCATGAACAACACCGCTGGGAAAGGGAAACTAGAGGCAAGAGAGCACTTGGAGGTGTCTGCAGCTATCTGGATGTAAGGAAATGAGGCCCAAAGCCAGAGGAGGGAAAGCAATTATTATTAATCATGCTGATAACTTCTGGCCATAACTGAGTTACTCACCCTCATCCAAATTAACCCAGGCTGGCCACAGCACTGCTTACATGCAAGAAGCACAGAGGCTTCTCTCTCCGTCCCTACATACCACCTCCCATCAAGTCCAATTCCTGCTGGCCTCTGGAGCTTGCAAGTAGAAGCGCTCCTCTCAAAGTTGAGTTCCCTCAGCCCTAATTCTAATTGGTGCAAGATTCCATCCTTCCCCTCTATCCTTCTCAACTCACAGAGCCTCCCACGACCCAGCATGCCTCTTGGTGGCGCTGTGAAAAAAGGTGGAAAGCAAGTCAACTTGTACCCTGCTAAAGTCAAATCGACCTGGTGACAGTACTATAATATGGCTTTGTTATCCACAACTCCTCTAGCCTTCCACATGGGTGGCGGGGAGGGGAATGAGAAGTTCTCACCTAGACCTTTTTTAAAGCACACAGGCATGTAGGCAGGAGGCTAGGGGAGCGGCTAGAGGAGTTGCAGCTCCTAGAAATGCATGGCCCTGCGCAGTCATGCCCCGCCGCCTCCATGGCAACTACTTGGGCGAATATAGAACTTGCTTCCTGCTGCGCCCTGGCCCTAGTCAAGTCAGCCGAGCTACTAGGGGTGGCTCCCAGAGCTGAACGCTGTGGTGCTGGTGCTGTGGCATGAGAGAGCTGGTCTGGAAGTCTTGCTATATACCTGCCCTCACTATCTGTACCATCACCCGAGGGAGGAAATACCATGGATTTAGCACCTATCCTGCACCAGACCTTTGCATGCATACATTAAATTCTTACAACCCTGCAAAGAATCACCCTCCTCAAACAGCTGAATAAACTGAGGCTTGGAGAGGTGAAGTTACCTGCCTTTCTGTCACATAGTAAGCGGAAGAGCCAAGTTTTGAATACAGGCCTGTCTGCATGAAAATGTATGTGGTTTCTGATGAAAACAATAACAATAATAATAATACTGAAAACTAACCATCACTGAGCCTCTATCATATGCCAGGCATGGTAATGAGTGCTCCGTATGCATTATTTCATTTTTTTTATATGTTTTATTTTTTTTTGAGAGAGAGAGAGACAGAGAGACAGAGAGAGAGACAGCCCAAGCAGGGGAGGGTCAGAGCGAGAGGGAGACACAGAATCTGAAGACAGGCTCCAGACTCTGAGCTAACTGTCAGCAAAGAGCCTGATGTGAGGGTCGAACCCACAAACCGCGAGATCATGACCTGAGCTGAAGCCAGACGCTCAACTGACTGAGCCACCCAGGTGCCCCTGCATTATTTCATTTAATCTTAGCAACAACTACATGAGATGCCTACCATTATTACTCCACTTCTAATGAAGAAACCGAGGCTAAAGGAGATTAAGTAACTTCTTCAAGTCTCCATGGTGGCTGAAGGCAGAGCCTAGGTCTGTGTGACTCCAGAGCACCACTTCTCAACACTGTGCTCTGCTGCTACACCACACGGCACAGACACTAACAAAAGCATAAGTTGATTTTGCAGCTTCCTGGGCTCATACTGCTACCTACCCTCCCCACCCCCCAAAATGTGTGATGGCACCCTTCCTCAAACCTCCCTTCTCAGCCAGACACAATGTTGCTACAGAGATTATCAAACAGTCATTCCACACAGCGATTAAATTAAGCACATATTATGTACGGGGCCCTCCTGGGCACTGGGGAAACAAGGCAAAATAACCAAATAAGGTCAGTCCCTGCCCTGAAAAGTCTCATGATCTGGTGAGAAAAACACATTGGTTAAACAAACATTAAAATACAACTGTCAGATACAAGTAACTTTCCAGGAAATACAGAAGAAATAGAAAGGGGGAAATAACCAGTATTCACTGAGCTTGAATCGTGTGTCCAGTACTATGCTGAGAACTTTATTCTTAATTAACATATGATGAAATTAACTTGGGGGGGTGATATAGTTATATGAGTTTTGATACATATTTAGATTCTTATAGCTGTCCCACAATCCAGACACAGGAAAATTCTATTACCACCCCCCATTCTGTCATTCTATCCCTTGGTAATGAAAGTCTCCCCATATTCCTAACCCCTAGTAACCACTGGCCTACTTTCCATCCCTACTTTCCCAGAATGTCACACAGATGGAATCATACAACACATTAACTTTTTGAGTCTGCTTTCCTTTACTCAATATAAGACCTCTGAGACCCATCTATGTTGTGTACATCAATAGTTCATTCCTTTTTATTGCTGAGCAGTTTTCCATAGTTTGTTTATACATCCACACATTGAAGGATGCTCGATTTGTGTCTAGTTTTTTGGTGCTTATGAATAAAGCTGCTATGAACATTTGTGTACAAGTTTTACTGTGAATATAAACTTTCATTTATTTATAGGGATAAATACCTAGAACTAGAATTGCTGGAGCATGTAGTGAATTGTGTTTAACTTCCTTAGAAACTCTAAAAGCAAAAGTTCTAGTGGCTCTACCTCCTTGCCTGGCAATTGGTGGTATCCATTTTTTCATTTTAGCCATTATGATAAGTGCACAGTGCTATCGTGCTGTGGTTTTAATTTGCGCTTCCCTAAGGGCTAGTGATACTGAGCATCTTTCCATGTGTTTATTTGTCATCCATATATCTTCTTTGATAAAGTGTCTATTCAAATCTTTTACCATTTTTTGTTAAGTTGCTTGGTTTCTGTTGAGTTTGGGGGAGATATTTTTGCTGGAAACTTTACCGGCACTTTTCTCCCTGAATTCTGACAATAGCCCTGCAAGGGCTGAAATCATTAATGGCCATTTTACCTGAGAAAATTAAAGGGGAAGTGACAGAACTACTATAATCACAGTTCTTCCTAATTTCAGAAGTTTACTTCTCATTTAATTGCCTGTGACATACAGACCACTAGAATGCAATCTCTATGAAATGCATAGCCCTATAACAGGTATTCAACAAAAATTTGTGTTGTGGCTGGATAAATACCCTTGATTTTCCATGTAGGTTCCAGAGAAGAAAATACCACTGTTCTCAAAGTGTCAGGTCCAGTTGTAGGGACAGAGGTTTTAGACAACCTCTGTCCATCCACCTCAAACTGTCAGGACAACCTGACAGGACCATCCCACTGTAACGTGCCCTTGCCCATGGGCAGTGTCCCCACCAGAGGTCTCAGTAGAACACAGTAGAATGCAGATCATGAATTTCCACACTGTTGGGCTGGGAGAACTCCCTCCCAGCTTTGCCAAGAAGGGCATCATCACCATTAGTGCCATCTCGCTTATCTGAAGAGCCCACAATCCTCAGCCTCTGCTAACTAGGACAGAAGCAAGCAAAGGTAGTCTTGTTTGGCTGCCCCACATGCCGATAATTACATATTTTCTATAAAATGTCTGCTGAGTCTCAGTTTACCATACATCTAATTTCATAGCCCAGAGAGGAGTAAACAGAAATTAGAAATGAGGATGAATCACAGAAGAGACAGGGAAATTATAAGAAGAAATCACAACAATGCATAAAGGAATCTAGGCCCTGGGGTAGTTGTGGAAGAGGACTGATGGCATGTTCTGAATGAGCTAAAGAAAGTTAACACTCTGTTCACAATAATCTATACAGAGAAAGATATATTTCATAAATGGCTAAAATGTTAAAAGATCCAGAACTGAGGTTATAGTTCAGTTACCTGGAAAACTTACTGATATGAGGCTAAACAAATGAGGCCTAAAGATATTCCTTCAGACTTCTGCTAAGATCCTTGGGGAATCAGTGGTGTTTTCAAATGGTCACAAAAAACTCTGGTCCATCATGGCCAGTACCACCAGGGTCTCATCTCTGCTCAGCACCCATGAGCCAATATTCTAAGCTCTGAGCAGTCCACCCAACGTGCCAGATAGAACCTGAACTCCAAGGCTGTCTCATATATGTTTAGACTGACTTAAGCACACATACTTCGCTACCATTACTTTCTCTTTCAAAGACAGTAGCTTGTGACTGATGGCGAAAACCCAGACTGGCAGGCCCCTCTCACCACAAGAGGCCTGAGCCTGCGGGAGAGAAGTTGAAGCCAAGGCAAGGCAGAAGCTACCCTGAAAAAGAACAGCACACCACTGGCACAGCGAAGAAAGAGAAGGGTGACAGCTTTTGTGTTACTTTAGAACAGTTTGTGCTGATGAGCTTTTTGTTGTGGTAACATTCCTCTAAAAAGAACATTTTCTTCCTCCCCTCATTGACAAAGCAACTCAGCAGAAAGTGAAAAAAGAAGGAGCAGGTGACAAGGATATCCAGGAATTTGTGGATCTTGGATCATATCACCTTCTTAACTGGTGTGCCACCCTTCCCCCAGTCCTGTGGCCAGGCCCCCAGAGAGAGATCAGGAAACCTCTAGTCTTCATTTACATCCAGGAACATGGTTCCATTTCCAGCATGAACCAACAAAATCCAGGTCCTTTGAGGGCCAGTGCCACTTCAAGATGCAACCAAAACTTTCATCATGGCTGTTGTCCTTGCTCAAGAACCTACAATTGCCAGGTTCCACAAGTATACATCTCTCAGCCTAGTCGCCTGGGCCCCACTTTCCTTTCCAGGTTTTTGTCCTGTGGTCTTCCACCATAGTCACTCAATCCAACCAAACCCACCCAGCTCCCCCACATCTGGATTCATGCTGGCTCCCTACTTACCGCTCAGGCGGCCCCACCGGTCCACTCTACCCAAATGTTTGCTTCTGTTCCAGGAAGTCTATATTTCTCCTCTTATAAATTCCTTAGACATCACCCAGTTCAACCTAATGCAAGGTCACCTCTGCTAACCAGTCAATGGAGCGCTGTATTCTAGTTGCCCATCTCACGTCACAGGGAGTTCACTATGTACTTACCAAGGAAGCCTTTCCCATGATAAGATGGCACTATAAGGTGATTTTTTATTCTAGAAGAATATGCCAATATTATACTTTTCCCATATTGGTCCTGGTCCTGCCTTTAGTTTAAGAGAAACAATATATCAGTACTTAACAGCACGAGCTTTGAAATCAGAACTGCGCTCGTGTCCAGTGTGTCCTTGAGCAAAATGCTTCACCTGTCCAAGGCTCCAGTCCTTGACAATAATACCAACTTGAAAAGGCTGTTATGAAAGGTAAAAGAGTAACTACACAGAGCTTAACACCACACCTGGCATAGAATAAGAATTCAATAAAGGAGAGCTAGTGCTGCAGTTTTCATTGTCATCACTGTCGTTACTTAAATCTGATTCCTCCACTCCTAATGTATGTGAAGATAGAAATTATATTTCCTGAATCTGTTCTTTCCCAGGCTCAAGTTTCTTCACTAGACTGTAAATGATAGGAGGACAGATGTGTGTGTCCCATTTACTGCCACAACCCCATGTCTACAACAGTGTCAGGCACATACATAATAAGCACCTATAAATACTAAGTTCTAGTGTCCCTGCCCTTCAGCATTCAGGTCACCCTTTTCTGTCTAGGCTCATTCTGTTCCAAACACTTCTGACAGTGTGAGATCCAAGGTTGAACTCAAAACTAGGCTTACCTCTCTCTCCTGACATACACCATGTCACTATTAAAGATTTGGCATAACTTGGCAGATTCACCAAACTGCTGGCCCACATTGAGCTTGAAATCAACAGAAACCTTTCAATCTTTTCACACATGATGACTGTGCATTCTGGGCTCTGTGGAATTGGAACCGTAGTAATGCCAAAAGGTGAAACAATAACAGAGCTTTTTCCATCTAGAGTTTCCTCTCACTCCTACTATCTGGACCACTCAACCACTTCCCAGCAACTGCAGCCTGGAATTCAGAATGATCTTTCTAGGAACATGTGTTTCTTCCTCCTGAGCAGAATGTAAACTCCCAAAGGGCAAGATAATGCCTGTTTTGACATCTCTCCTACATGCCAACACAGGGCTGAGCACATAGTAAGTACAGACTGATGCCCTCCATCTGCAGCAGGACTGCGGGTTCAGGAGAACTGTGGAGACCAATCTCGGGACTCCCTCTCCCTCTCAAACAGCACAGCTCAGTCAGCATTGTGCTTCTAGCCAGTAGGCATATGGGAGTCAGTCCAGGCATAGACACAGACAGCGGGACTGCACTCAGACAGGCTGGCTCCTCCAGGGCTGTTCTGCTGAGAATCACCCCCTTTGACCGGAGGGAGCTCCTAGAGAACAAGCCAATATGAAGAACATCTCTCCATGGGGAAGAGTGTCAAGGCAGCTTTCAGGGACTGTCCACATGGGAAGAGAAGAGAGCCTGGCAGGGGGAGAGAGCTCACCTCATCGCTTTCTTCCACGTCCACGTCACCATTGGCATCATCGTCCATCAGCTTGTGGATGCTGCGGACTGCATCAAAGCTGAGCTTCTCATCCTCACTGTGGCATAGGGGCTTGTCAATCCGGCAAAACTCTGTACAGGAAAAGCAAGAGACAACATTACTGTGGGCACTGCCGGCCTCTGATACCCACCTGTCTCAGTGTCCTTAGCCTCTAGCACCTCAGTCCTCATGTAGCCACTTAAATAGCTATTTATACAGCAAGAAAACTGTTTCATCCAGTCTTCAACTCTCTAACCCAGGATGTGCTGAGCTCTCCCATTTAAGGACAATGTTCTATTATCCTGATAGCTCCATGGCGGGAAAGTCAAGCATAAGGCTGGGAATTCTCGGGGATCTAGACAACACGAATAGGTAACTCACAAGAAAAAATACAAATGAGAGAAAATATAAATAGCCAGTGAACACAGGAAAAAAAAGTTTAGCCTTACCAGTAAGCAAAGAAGTACATATTCAAGCTAAATACCATCATTTTTAATCAGTCAATAAATAAATGCATGTGAATACAATCTTTCTAGAAACAGCAAGAGAGCCCATTCATTGCAATGCCAAAATAATATGTAGTTTTCCTTTTCATTCACTTTGTCACTGCTGGTAATAATAACCACACAAACTGGAGAAACCCTTCACATGCTATGCCCGCCTGTAGACAGCTACAGTCAGCAAATAGCTCAGACATCTAAGGTCCTGAGCACACTGGGTGCAAGAGCGTGACAGGTCTACACTGCAGCTTCCTCCACCCACCAGCACAGTCATTCATGTAACTCGAAAACCACCATGGGGACCGAGGCCACCTACTCCTCTCTTAGAACCGTGTAAAACATCATGCACACATACACGGTGGTCCAGCCTGGCATCTAGTCTTAGCTCTACCATATGAGGTCACGTCCCTTCTCCAGGCCTCATGTTCACTATCTGAAAAAGATATTTTAGCTGAAGCTTCTAATATGTCTTCCAATTCTTAGATTCTAAAATTCCTCTTTCCCTGATCTTGACCCTGATCTTGATACCTTCTCTCCAGCAAAAACTCCTCAGATTACTCCCAAGGAAGAAGCTGTCACAGGAGAGAAAACAAAGACAGGGTAAAGAGGCTGTGACTGTGAAGCCTTCTACAAGGCATTGATCAAAGACTTGAAATACTCCAATCCATTTAATCATTCAGTTGACTGCTGGTCAGAGACAGGGAATGGACAGGACAAGTCAACTCTCTGTCACTCACTAATTGCTCAAACCCTTTTCAAAATGAAGGAGGGATATACATGTTAAATGTGTAAAGTGTCCCAGATGTGACTCAATAAATACATGTTGTATACTGGAGCTCACAGATGTTAACTGTTGGGTCCCAAATCAAAGACAGCTGAAGAGATCCAGAGAGAGCCCAGGTCTACTGACTCCCAGGTGGGTACTTCAGCTGACTATGCCAAGGTGACCAAACAGCTCTAGGGTGGTTTCATCTTCCAGAAGTCACAGATGGTAAGAAGCACACTGAAGAAATGGCTTTATAGAAGACCAAAAGTAAGGGGTACCTGGGTGGCTCCATCAGTTAAGAGTCTGACTTTGGCTCAAGTCATGATCTCGAGGTTCAGGGAGTTCGAGCCCCACACCTAGCTCTCTGCTGTCAGCACAGAGCCCACTTCAGATCCTATGTCACCCTCTCTCTCTGCCCCTCCCCCGCTCATGCGCATGCATGCTCTCTCTCTCAAAAATAAACATTAAAAAAAAGACAAGTAAGATGAATACTATACATGCAAAAGAAATACCTCCATATAACTGTATATTCTTCTACATGTGTCCTGCTGAGTTGGGAGTGGAGAGTGGAAGGTGGAGTAAAGTGTCGGTGGTAGAATGCAACCAAAGATTAAGGCATTGTTTCTCAATTTCCTCACCAACAAGAGCTCCTGACATGATTATTTAATTTATAGACTCCTATCCATGAGCTACCTATTGAAAGATATTGCAGTAACTAACGACTGGTTCATGGATGAGGCACACAGCTCTGGGATTAGCATAACCAACATAATGCTTTCCTTCCCTTAGTCCTCTTTTTGTGTTATCAGAGGCACATATAATAGCCTATCAAAATGAGAAAAAATTTGCCCATCAGAGATTTTTAATCAGCAAATGATGAGCCCATTTAAACAACATTTATTGAATGCTCTTAATAGGTCAGGCTCTGTATTCAGCATGGGGCATAAAGAGAGATGAGTCAGATCTCGCCCCTGCTCTCAAGGAGCTTAGTTATAAAAGTAGGGAAGAGGGACAGGCACCTGGGTGGCTCAGTTGGTTAAACATCTGACTCTTGATTTCAGCTCAGGCTATAATTCATGAGATTGAGCCCTGCATTGAGCTCTGGCAGTGCAGAGCCTACTTGGGATGCTTGCTCGCTCTCGTGCTCTCTCTCTCTCTCTCTCTCTCTCTCTCTCAGTGCTTCCCCTTCTTGCGTGAGCACCAGTGCACTCATATGCACTCTCCCTCTGCCTCTTTCTCACTCTCAAATTAAATTAATAAACCTAAGTATATATGTATATGTATATGTATATGTATATGTATATGTATATTATTAAAAGTAGGGGAGAAAGGCAATTAAAACACTGTGTGTTAAGTACCACAACAGAAAGAATCAGGATTACCCTAGGGGTTAGCAAACTTTTTCTGTAAAAGGCCAGACAATAAATAATTCAGGATTTATGAGCCATATAGTCTCTGTTACAACTACTTAACTCTATCATAGAGCACAAAAGCCACCATAGATAAAACATGAGTAAATGAGCTTATCTGTGTAATAAAACTTTATTCACAAAAACAGGCAGTGGGCTGGATTTGATCCTAGGGTCATAGTTTGCTGACCCTTGTTCTAGAAAACCTTAGGTAGCACACCTGAACCACATTAGGTTGACAGATTTCTGACTCAAAGCAGAGAAATACAATCTTTTCATTAGCCTGTATCCACAAACAGGTTTATCATAAGTAAAGCACAATTTCTAATAGACTTTTTTTAAGTTTATTTATTTTTGAGAGAGAGAGAGAGAGAACAGGGAGGGACAGGGAGAGAGGGAGCCACAGAATTTGAAACAGGCTCCAGGTTCTGAGGGGTCAGCACAGAGCCCAACGCAGAGCTCGAACTCATGAACCTCAAGATTCTGACCTGAGCCCAAGTCGGACACTTAACTGACTGAGCTACCCAGGTGCCCCTAATAAGCTTTTTTAAATGCTAGAAATAGTTTAAATGCTGAGCTCTAAGGACTGGGGACCTCCAGGCTGGACATCGGTGGCCTAAGGTCAGATAGCCACTCTCCCAAAGGTCCATGGCAGGTCCAAGAAGTTTAGGCTTCAAATGCTAGGCTCTGGTTTGTAAACTGATCAGACAGACACGTAACCTTTTCTGCTGGCATCATCTGTCATAGAGAAGCATTTAGGGGACTGAGAATAAAGGAGTACAAAATCTTGATGTCCCATAAGACCATAGAATCCTATCCAGAAAAACCATGTTAGCCAAAATTCACGAATGACTCATTCTACCAAGCATTTACTAGGCTGTTTCTCTCCTTCCTGAAACCTCTTCTATCTTCTCTTCTACATTTCAATCTGGCAAGGTTTCCCAGAGCCATCTGGAAATACCTTAGAAGATCCACCCATTTAGCAACACATTCTTAATAAAAGAGCCCTGGGCTTGGAGTCAGAACACATATGACAAAATCCCAGCTCCATTAGTTACATCTATATGATGTTGGACAGGATGTTCAACTTCTCTGAGCCTCCAACATCTCATTTTCAAATTGAGGATAATTATCTCTGCTGACAAGGTTTTTGTGAAAATTAAGACCACATTTATTCCAACGCCTAGCATAGCACAGGGCTTGCAAGAAGCTGACAATCAATACATGTGTAGTTTCCTTCTTTCCTCAGAGCAACATGTGAACAGTTCCCTGCTAACTTCAGCCACTCTCCCTATTAAAGACGATGAAAAATCAAACACAGTATGTACAACCCAACCAAATTGATCAGTCACATATTCCAGATGAATCAGCAAGTGATTCTGACAATAGCCTGTATTCCCACAGCATTTATGTGTCTATCACCAATAACATTTATCATACTGTGTTGCAGTTCTGTTTCATTTGTCTTCCCTATCAAACTACGATATCCATAAGGACTTGGGACCATGTCCCCAGCAGCAAGCAAAAACCACATTCTAGATAGATAGATAGATAGATAGATAGATAGATAGATAGATAGATAGATAGATAGTCGATGTTTTTTGAATGAATAACTAAATAACAACTAACAATTATGTGTAGGATTTCCCTAGGCATAAAAGAAAACAGTAAATAAAAAGAATAGCACAGGAACAGGCTTTTAAATTTTTTGGTCTCAGGGCCCCTTTATACACATAAAAATTGTAAATCCCAAAACTAATATCTACCATATTAGAAATCAATATACAAATTCTAATAATAGCAACTAATTCATTTTAGACCAATAAATCTCCTATGTATTAATTTAATAAGATTTTTTATTAAAAATAATTGTTTTCTTGGAAAAACATTTTTTAAGTTTATTTATTTTGTGGGGTGCCTGGGTGGCTCAGTCAGTTAAGCACCCAACTTCAGCTCAGGTCATGATCTCATAGTTCGTGGGTTTGAGCCCCACATTAAGCTCTGTGTTAACAGCTCAGAGCCGGGAGCCTGCTTCAGATTCTGTGTCCCCCTCTCTCTGCCCTTCCACTGCTCATGCTCTGTCTCTCTCTCTCTCTCAAAAATAAACTTTATTATTAAACTTTTTAATGTTTATTTATTTTTGAGAGAGAGGGAGTGCATGTGTGCACATGCACGTCCAAGTGGGGAGGGTCAGAGAGAGAGGGAGAGAGAAGCCCAAGCAGGCTCAGCACTGTCAGCACAGATCCCAATGTGGGGCTCGATTTCATGAACCATAAGATCATGACCTGACCCAAAATCAAGAATCAGATGCTTAACCAAATAAGCCATCCCGACCCCTGGAAAAAAATGTTTTCTGAGAAGGATGGAACTGTTTTTACATTTTTGCAAATCTCTTTGATGTCTGGCTTAATAAAAGACAGTTGTAGTCTTATTATATCTGTTTCCACATTCAATGTGTTGTTTTGATCTGTAATATGTAGTTGAAAAAGACAGGAATATTTTAATAATCTTCCAGATATCTGTGAACATTCTTCTCTGATATCACATCAAAATGGACAAGTAGTAGGTTTATTAAAGATTAGTTGCAATGTGAAATTTGAAACCATACAGATGAACTTTTCGTACTCTATTACATTAAAATCTATTGGTCTATCTTGCACTTCGAATGATCTTTTATCTAGGAGTGATTTTGTAACATGATGCACTGGTCGCATGGAAACTTCCAAATTTGACCCATTTCATTTCTACAATATCAAAATAATCACAGTTATTAATATCACCACTAATTACATCAGAAAACCTTTAAATCTGGGGCAGCTGTCAAGCTCACAGTGGCAGATCCAAGTTTTCCAAAATTCTAAGTTTTAAATGAAAACTAATTTTATCATTGGCAATAAATACTACCAGTTGTTTTCCTTTAATAGCAGACTCACTTCATTCATTTTTAAGAAAGTATGTGCCAAATATGTGAGTCTGAGTAAGTATAGTTTATCTGTCAATTATTCTTTCACAGAAAAATGGTGTTCCCTGAAAAAAGGAGGCAGCTCAACTCATAGCTCAGTGGCACAAATGCTCTTCCTTGAAATAAACATCAGGACACCCGGGTGGCTCACTGGGTGAAGCACCCGACTTGAGCTCAGGTCATGATCTCGCCGTTCATGGGTTTTAGCCCCGTGTCAGGCTCTGTGCTGACAGCTCAGAGCCTGGAACCTGCTTCCGATTCTGTGTCTCCCTCTCTCTCTCTGTACCTCTCCCACTCATGCTCTGTCTCTCCTCTCTCTCTCTCTCTCAAAAATAAACATTTAAAAAATTCAATAAAAAAATAAAAATTTTAATTAATCTTTTAAAATGAAATAAGTATCAAATTCTACATACAGCCGAAGTGGTTTATGCATACTTCCTGTTTCATCACACAGAACACTAAAGAGAACATGTATTCATGGGACACAATCTAATAGAATTAATACATTTTAACTTATTTATTTAAAAAAAATTTTTTTAAACAGAGTGCATGTTGGTGAGGAATGCCACGCCCAGTGCTGTTCTGGGCCTCTGCTCTGATGCCTGCTAAGGTCCCAGTAGTTTTACTTCATTGCTTTTGGGCCATCACTGCAAATGTAGACACAGAAGAAAAAGACAAATAACATCTTGGCATTATTATTAAGATGTCTTTGACCTTCTGGACCCCTGAAAAGATCTTGGTGACCCCAATGGTCTGTAGACCACACTTTGTTAACCGCTGGCAGCCAAAACCACAATGTCTTTCCCTCATGTTCAAACCTCTTCTCCTTTCTCCAAGCAGAGCTAATCATTTACTGCTCTATGCTCCTAAGCACTTCATACATAACTCTGTTGTATTAATTCTCATGCTCGAAGTTGTTTGCATGCCACATCCAGAAAAGGGCAAGGACTAAGTTTGACTCACCCTATCCCTTCGAGCCTAGGATGGCACCATCACTAACATCCACCCTGTCAAGTATGAACTCAGCAAATGCTTGCTGAATGAATGAGTGCACCAATGGATTCATAACAAACTGTATCTCCCCCAAAGACAAGAGAATTCCTGAACACGTATCTGTAGGCGTGCAGCAAAGCCACCACAGTTAAGCCTGACAATGGATTGTCTGCTATGAGACACAAGCCCAAAGGGAAAGAAGTGAGACAAACAGCAGTCAAAGAAGGTACAGATGAGGAAAAGAGAAGGGCACTGGTCAGACTGTTCCTTACCATTTGGCTGGCACCTGAAGTGAATCTGAAAACTGCTGAATTTGCCTCATTGGTTGAGAATAATTTCTCCACTTCACCGCCCAGCCCCCAAGTCTGACCAGCAGTGACTCTTGATGGGATCAGAATCTACCCTTACCCTTAGAAAGGGCTCAAAAGACTCTTAAGATGGAGTCCCAGCCCTGGGAAGACTGAGTGGACCAAGGGCCATAAGATCCAAGAGATAAAATGGCACAGAGGAATGAGGCTGGGGGTCTAGGGAAGGGGGGGAGGAGAAAGTACCCTCTACACAAAAGTATAAAGAATGAGAAAGGGAACTAGTTTGGGACCTGGAACTGGCAAAAAAGGTCCCACGTGGAACACAGCACACTAGGTCTAGCCACAGAGGAGAGAGAGGAGAGAGGAGTCACATCCCCACGCTAAGTGAAAGCAAGCCTCCTGGGGGATGGTCCTGCCCCTGTTCGAACATCATGTCTTCATATCCAAGAAGAGGCCCGGCTCTTCTCAGCAGGGGCAGGAATTCAGAAGAGCTTTCCTTACAGACAAAGCAGGCACTGATTTCAGCTACCCAAGAAGCACAGACACAAAAGACTTCCCATTTCTCCCTCTACGGAGAACATAGCAAAAGAGTAATAATAATATCCCATATAACACCAAGACTGAGCCCTAAGGTGACAGACTATGAACTTTGGGTGATTATGATGTATCCATATAGGCTCGCCCTTGGTAAAAAAAAAAAAAAAAAAATGGGGTTGTCTATGCATGTGTGGAGGCAGAGGATATGTGGGAAATCTCTGTATCTCCTTCTGAATTTTGTTGTAAACCTAAAACTGCCCTAAAGAAAATAAAGTTTTAAAAAAAGCCTGGCCTACAATGTGTGTGTGGTCAATAAAGATTCTTACAGTTCTTACTAGCATGCTTTAAAATATTGTATGTTGTGGGGCACCTGGGTGGCTCAGTTGGTTAGGCAACCAACTTCGGCTCAGGTCATGATCTTGTGGTTTGTGAATTCGAGCCCCATGTCAGGCTCTGTGTTGACAGCTCAGGGCCTGAAGCCTGCTTTGGATTCTGTGTCTCCCTTCCTCTCTGCCTCTCCCCATGCCTGTACAGTCTCTCAATCTCTCTTTCTCTCTCTCAATCTCTCTCTCTCTCTCTCTCTCTCTCTCTCTCTCTCTCTCAAAAATAAATAAACATTTAAAAAATAAATAAATAAAAAATAAAAATAAGAATATTATATGTTGTGGGTTTAACTCCTATGTCGGGCTGCCTGCTGTCAGCACAGAGCCAACTTTAGGTTCTCTGTCCACCCCTCCTTGACCCAACCCCATTCCCTCTCTCAAAACTAAACACTAAAAAATATTATATGTGTTTATTATAATGAGAGATAATTATATTTTCACTCTAACCTGTGATCTGAATATTCCAATAACAATTTTTTTTAATTTACAGGAAATATAATTAAAGAAAGCCCTCAGTGGAAACAAAAGTTCACAGCATTGACTGTGTATAAAGCTCCAACACGCAACATGATGACATATACCCCTGAGCTCCGCCAGCATTCCTGACTTTGTACCTCTTCCGGCCTTACTTGAGTCAGCTTACTACTGCAGTTATTCGAGGATATCTGAGGACAGAGTTCACATCTTTTTCATTTTTTCAGAGTACCTACCACCACTTCGCACATGATACACTTATTTGTTTATTTGTTTACTGCCCATCTGCCTCCAATAGAAGTAAGGCTCACAAGAGCAGGGACTTTTTTGTTCCCTTTGGTATCCCCAGGGACTCAGACAGTGCCTGGTACACAGTAGGTATTCACTATAGATCTGCTGAATGAATAAATCTGTTTTCATGAATGTGCAAAGCAGGTTTCTCCTCCAGACTTGACTTTTAAATGTTGGGGTTTTAAGGAATCTAGGTTCACTCCCAGGCTCTCTTCTCTTCGTAGGACTGACTCTCTCTCCAAGAGGGATCTGATCCCTCCTCACAGCTTCAATTATCATTTAAAAAAATGACTAGTTATTGCCAACTCCCCCCAAAAAGCAAGATGATGTTTCTGCTTCAAGCTTCCCTTCTAACCCTCAGAAACCCATAGAATCAAACTACCTACTAAATACCTCCACATGGATGTCTGACAGGAACATGAACTAAATCTAAACTCATTAGTTCCTCCCCGAGTCTCCTACTTCTCCAGTTGCCGGGGTCAGAAACCTGGACATCTGACTCTCCCTCACTCCCCACGCCTAATCAAGCACCTGTCCTTCAAGACTCCTCAACTATTCCAAATTCTCTTCTCCTCAGCAATCAGCAGGAATGCTAACTATAGGCAATGCTGCTGCATACCAGCTGATTATCTGTCCAAGTCATCTCCCTGCTTAAAACCCTTCAAAAGCTTTTCATGACTCTTAAGATGAAGTTCAAATTTCTTAAAGTGGCCTGCAAGGCCCAGAACGATTTGTCAGCTGCCACATTTCTGGTCTCTTGTCCAACGACTGCCTTTGCTTTGTGCAATCCTTCTTTCATGTTCCAAGTTTCCCCCTTCCCTTCACATAGCACGCTGGTTCTTAACTCTGGCTGCACGTTAGACTCGCTTAGGGAGCACTTACGTTGCTGATGCCCAAGCCCCATCCCAGGCCAATTAAATCAGTATCTTTGTGGATGGGATGTAGGCATGGGTTTGGTTTTAGAGGGGTTTTAGTTTTTTGTTTTTCTCTGAGACATACCATAAATACAGCAAAATATATAAATAAACATATAGATCGGTTAACTTTTACATATGTGCATATCTAAGTAACTCTTCACCCAAATCAAGAAATGGAACATTCCCCACACTCTGGGAAGACTTCCTCCCTCTTGCCCCTTTCCAGTCAATACTATCATCACCACTACACCTCACCCCACCCCACAGTGGTAACAGCTCTTCTGACTTTTATCACCATAGATGAGTCTTGCCTTTCCTTGACATTTATAAAAATAGAGCATGGAAACGTTTTAAGGCAGAGTTGCACACAATAAAATGTCCCCATCTTAAGTGCAGAGTTCAGTGTGTCTGACAAACACACTCACTTGTATAACCACCACCCTCATCAAGATATAGAACATTTCCATCACCCCAAAATGTTCCCACTTGGTACTTTGCTGCCAAACCACACACCCCACCCCGTACAAGCACTGATCTCATTTCTATCATTATAAATTAGTTTCACCTGCTTTAGAACTTCAAAGAAATATAATCACCAGTATGCATT
>NC_043710.1:53425233-53488321 GCF_006229205.1 Suricata suricatta
ATATAAAAAGTAGCTACTTTTTTGCATGGACCTCAAGTATACTGTAGTATAGAAGTGGAATTCAAGGAAAGGTATTAAGCAGGCTGTGTTTTAGCTTATGGGCAAGTAATAAATTGTATCATGTATCTTGAATGTATCATAGATAAGCTGCTATATTACAATTGCCACTTCAGATATCTGTGAAATTAGGTGATTAACTAGTTGGTACCTAACCTTCTAATTTCTGTATAAGTCTAATTACATGAAATACAAGTGGGGGTTTTGATTTTTTACTTTGCTTTTCTGTTTGGAGTATCATTGTAACTACTGTATTGTAAATGACGGAAAATAATTGCATATGTTAAAAAAATAAATTGTGTAAAAAAAATAAATAAATAAATGATTCTCCCACAAAAAAAAAAAAAGAAAGAAAGAAATTCAATCGTGTTGTCATGTGTCAGTAGTTTTTTTTTCATTCTCTCACTGAGTAGTATTCCACTGAATGTATATACCACAATATGTTCATCCACCAGTTTTTAGCTAGCACAGATAAAGTGCTATGGACATTTGCATACAAGTCTTTGTGTGGACATAGATTTTCCTTTTTCTTGACCGAAAATGAGTCTTTTATCTTGAGTTCAAGTGGGAGTAGAACTTCTGAGTTATATGACAGGGATATGTTTAACTTTTAAGTGCCAAACTGTTTTCCAAAATAGTTGTATTGCTTTATACTCTCACCAGTAAGCACCAGTATGAGGCACCAGTCCAGCTGTTTCATACACTCTCTTATACCTGGTGAAGCTAATGTGCACCCTGGCTTGAGAATGGAAGCTTCTTCATTCTTTCTTGACCTGCAGATTCTGACTCATGCTGTTGGTCTGAATGCAAATGCTTTTTCTTCCCTGCCAAACTGGTTTAGGCACACATTATATATTCTCCAATGTTGATAACACTTTTCACAATTATAATTACCTATATGATAATTTGCTTAATAGCTTTCTAATCCACTAAACTGTAAGCCCCACAGTGGCAGGAGCCATGGCTGCCTTCACGGCTCAACCCTGGCTTTGAGCCAACAACCAGGACCTAGCTAAGTCCCTAGCACAACAGTTGGGCTCCCATGAATATTCACTGAATGAACAAAGAATGCCCAGAAGAACTCAGCTATGTGAAAGAGCAAATTCAAACAGAGACAAACAAATATCATGCTGGCCCCACAAAAAGTACAAGGATGAGCACAGTATATGAATCACAAAGACACAAAATAGAATACGGTAAGACACAGAGACCAGAGCAGCAGGAGATACTACAGTCTGAAAACAGGTAGAAGATAGTAGGGGTGGGAGGGAGGGCAATCCAGCAAAGCAAACCCAAGAGTAAGGGGCACAACATTTCACACAGATTCATTTGTAAAAGAACCCAAGGTCAAAAGGTACATTTTACCAATCTTGCAAAAATTCCTGGTGCAGAATGGGAATAATGTAGGCTGAGATCCCCACTGTACTCAAACTCTAAGTGGCAGAGTTGGAAGGGCCACTGCCAACATTACAACTGGAGAAGGAAACTGAGACTATGAAAGGGCATTGTTTTGCACTAGGTTGGTCAGCACACTAGTGGCAGAACCAGATTATAAGTCTCACTAACTTCCTATGCTGTCCTATGGCAAGGCCGTATGGTTGGGTGATCCATCCAGATGAGTCTGTGCAAGAGGGCTCCCTCAAACTGCTAACCCTTCCCTCCAAGACTTACGAACAGGGGCAAGTTTCCTTAAGTTCTGCTTGCCTATTAAGGGCCAGCACAGAAGTCCTAACTGGTCTTGTGCCATTCCCCAAGTAGGGTAAAATAGAATTTCCTGCTCTTCCCTTAACTTCTTCAGTGTCCAACACTAGCCAGAGACCCCTTCCTTATTAAGACTTACAAAAAATGTTAAAAAGACACTAGAGACAGAGTACTGAGCAAAAGAATATGTTTCTATTTGAGCATATGAAACATAGTCACCTGCTAGAAGAAATGAAATCTTCAGCCCTCTCTCTCCACTCAGCCACCCCATTTCTACCTTCTTCTGCTTCCTCTCAGTATTCTTTTCTTCAAATACTGATTTCACATAAAGCTTCCCTCCAGAAGAAGGGGGTTAGTCCCTAAAGTTAGTCCTCACCAAGCAGGCCATGACCTCAATAACTCAGGCTTCCAGAGCAGGGACTTCTAGCTGTTCTGACTGCCAATGCCTCCTCCCACATCTCCTACAGAGCTCTGGACACTAGTCCATCTGCTTAACAGCCTATCTGCCTGCCCTTTTATTTCTATCACCTTTTTGACTAAATTAAAAGTTTCTGACCCCTGTTCAGTGTTTACATGCCACCACTTCAACACTCATTCCTGATTTTCAATCATCTATTTGCTGACCTTGAATTACCTAGTTCAACTAGCCAAAGGCACTAGGAATACAAAAAGAGGTAAGATATACTTCTCTGACCCCCAGGTCCCCCCACTCCTACTCCTCAATTATTAAAATATATACTGAATCACAGAAGTGGTAGGTGCAGGAATTTAAATTTCAACTTTCCTATACTCTGACTATTCCTAAGGATTAATTTTCTTACCTGAAAAATCCACAAAGTCCTTTGAAAAACAGTAAAGCCTTGTAAGTATCAGTCATTTGCTTGTCAGTTCTCTATTCTCTGCTTTATCTGAGTCTCACCTTCCCAACTATACATGAGTCTGATTTTTCTGGTGTTACCCTGTGTCGGGCACAGCAGTGAACAACACAATACCCTGTCTAGGGACAACTGAAAGCTGCTTACAAATTTTGAAGATTTGCTTTCTCAGCTTTGGGGTCCCACATTCCATAGGTCTTTATATTCTAAAGGTATCTATGCCAAGAAGCATGACAACCCCAGAGAAATTAAGTCAACACACGCTTGTTCAAAAGTTGCTCCAAATTCTCTGACCTGGCACCCAACCCAAACATTCCTGCATCCTGGCCAGCACTTGTCAGGGTCTGAGATGGCCAAAAAAATAATTACAAACAACTCAAAACAGATTTCTACTGGAAAAAGTTTTCTAAAAGTGTGAGAGTGGGCACCCAAGGACTTGCCCAGATAAGGACATTGCACAGTGCCCAGGGGAGGTGCCCAACCTATTAGTGACCCTCTAGGATTATACCCTCTGGTTCAGGAGTGGAGCTGGCTCTCAACTATCAGTCCTGATGACAGTGGCCCCAAGAGCACAGTGATAAATGCCTGAAAGATATCAACGCTGAGGAGCCAGGCACACCACTGCATGGGGTAAAAACAACATGGATTCCAGGGGCCATTGCAGCAGGAGTTCATCCTCAAGCCGCCCAGGCCCACCGCTGGATGGCCTGCCAGAGAACACATGCCTGGGCTCCCCGAGACCAGAACCAGGAAAGAGCTTCTCACCACCTTTCCGCCCCACATAAGCCTTCATTCAAAGAACGCAAAGAAGATAACTGACCCCCTTTCTTCTTGAGAGAAGATAATCAAGAACATCAACTGAAAAATGTTGCAGTCAGGATGGTCATTCCAAGGACTTGGTTTGCAGCCCTTCTCACCGGATGCAGTCCTCAGCTATGGATGCAGACGACGTCTCCCCAGAAGCAGGGCTGACTGTCCAGAACAAAGTATGCCTGAGCCTCGTGACAGCCCAGGCCCCCCAGTCCTGCTCCCACATGGGAACAAGCCCGATACGATTTCTGAGGAAAGGCCTCTATGGCCAAGCAGGCTCCAGCTCACAGAGGTCTGAGCTCAGATCTCCACGTACTTTGCCTGTGTTATGACAGTTTCCTCACTGATCTTCCTGCCTCTGCTCATTTCTCTCAAACCCATCCTCTACTCAAGCAATCAGTTACAATTTTTCTAAAATTTCAATCTGACCTAGACCTCTCTCCAAGCTCCTGAATAAAATCCTACATAGACTCACATAAAAATCTGTTTACTGGGGTGCCTGGGCAGCTCAGTCTGTTAAACATCAGACTCTTGGTTCTAAGAGACTCAGGTCATGATCTCACAGTTTGTGAGTTTGAGCCACACATTGGGCTCTGCACTGAAAGCACAGAGCCTGCTTGGGATTCTCGCTCTCCCTCTCTCTCTCTGCCCCTTTCCTGCTTGCATGCTCTCTTTCTCTCTTTCAAAGTAAATACATAAGCTTAAAAAAATCTGTATACAAATGTTTATAGAAGCTTTATGTGTAACAGCCCAAAACTTGGATCAGTCCATACATCTTTCAGGGAATGGTTATATACATTATACACAACAGAACACTATTTAGCAATAAAAAGGAATAAAGTCATGATACATACAACCTCTTAGATGATTTTCCAGGGAATTATGGCTGAACAAAGAAAGCCAACTCCAAAAGATTACAAACTCTGATTCCATTTATACAACATTTTTGAAAGGTCATAAAATTTTAGAAATGGAGAACAGAGGGGTTAGGAACAGGGAAGGGGGTGGGAGAAGAAGGTGTGGTTTTATAAGGCCAAATATAGGATACTTATGGTATTGGAAGAGAACTTACACACACGAGTATAAGGAAACTGGGGAAATCTAAATAAGACTGGTGGGTTTTTTTAATGTCAATATTCTGGTTACAATATTATACTGTAGTTTGTCGAAATGTTACCGTGGCGAAAATTGCAAAGTTTCCCAATGATCTCACTGTATTATTATTATTTTTTTAAGTAGGCTCCATACTAGAGCCTAAGATCTCAGGACCCTGAGATCAAGACCTGACCTGAGACTGAGTCAGACACTTAACAGACTGAGACCCGAGCGCCCCGCTGCATTTTTTTAAAACTACGTGTAAGACTACAATTATCTCAATAAATGTTATAATATAAAGGAAAAAATCCTTTGCAGAGCTCCCCAACTCTTACAACAGTGATTCTTTTTTCTCAGTGAGCAATTCCAAAAGCTCCATATAATAATAGTTACACTTTTAGTATCCACAGATTGAAAAACAACTGAGAAAATAATATGGATTCACAAGACACCCTTCAAGAACCCCTTTCAGAGTTCCAGATCCTCAAGTTGGGAACCACTAGCAGCTATAACAAATATAATATAGCAAAGGATACAGGCCTTTCAAGAGGTGGTCCCTACCAGGTTCTCTAGCCTTATCCCATACCAGTCACTCACACACACCTTACCCTCCCACCACACTAAACTACTCTAAGTTCCATAAATATGCAAGACTCACTTTGTGGCTTTAAACACAATGTTCCCTCTGCCTACAATATCCTTGCCCCATTTCACACCTGACTAATTCCTACTCAAGTTTCAAGATTCTACTCGGGCTTTTTCTAATTCCTCTAGGAAGTATTCGCTACACTGACTCTTTGGGTTAGATTAGGAGTCCTTCTTCTGTGCCCACATGGCCCCTGTGCTTCTCTCTGTCACAACTTAGACCAATTAACTTCTGTATGCCTTCATTTCATGATCTATAAAATAAGAAAAAACAGTATCTACCTGATAGAGTTAAGAATGAAATGAGTTAATACATATAGAGTACTTCAAATAAAGCATGGCACTAAATATTTAAATACTGCCAAGATGTTTTTACTGTAATCATTTGTCTAACCATCACACTGAAAGATCCAAGCAGGAACTGGTATTTGTATCCATCTCTAGTCTGGCCTACAGTTAGGTGCTTGGTAAATAGCTGGGAAAAAGAATGAAGGAGCTAATGTTGGCATAATGAGGTCGAATCTAAATCAACAATAGAACTGGAGATCTAGAGAATTGAGAATTACTGCTAAGAGCAATAGTTAAGTATAGTAGGAGCAGGAATAAGATAGCCATCTCTAGAAGATAAGCACAAAACAACTGACTAGTAGAGAGTACTAAGACCTTGGGTGAATAAACTGAAGTCATACTGAATTATTATGCAGAGCTCTTTTGATTTGTCATTATAACTTGTTAGTTTTCAGCTGAAAAAGCTGCTTAACCTTTTGGAGGCACTGTTACTTCAGCTGTAAAATGTGGCATAATACCGTAATTTTCTAAGTATTTAAGATTTTCCAAGCAAACTACCTAGCCCATTGATTAAAGTAAAACAAGTTTGTTCTGAATAAATGTTATGCCATCCTTGTGCCTTAAAATTTTCTTTCTCTCAAAAATGTAAAAAGAAAAACGAGAAGTCCCTTGTATAGTAAGTGTCCCCATGAAGAGGGAGGGGAGGGAGAACACGAATGTTAATGTACTTAATACCAAGCACCAGCTTGAGCAAGGGTGAACGGGCACCTGGAGTCACTCTCCCTCCAGCTCCTCATGGGCAAGACTTGGTGACCCTTCAAGGCCCAGGGAAAGTCCCATGCCCGCCTGCCTTCTGTAACCACTCCAGGCCCTATGAGTCTCCCCTCTGAGGTCACAGTACTGAGCCCAATCTAGTTCAGGCACCAACTCACAAGGTTTCTTCCAAACACAATCGGATTCTGTCCCCAGCTGGCCTGTTAGTGACTCTGCGGTGGGACCTGAGTGTCCTCCTGCTATCTCTACAAGAACAGAATTAAGTACAGTCTCAGGGAGAAAGGGGGGATGAATATGTCAAGAAGTATGTTGGAACTTGTACATACACTGTCTCTTACAATTTTGTAAAGTCAGTACATTTATTTTTGAGAGAGAGAGAGCGAGCGTGCACAAGCACCCATGTGTGCACACATGAGCAGGGGAGGGGCAGAGGAAGAGAGATTCTCAAGCAGGCCCCATACTCAGGACAGAGCCCGACTCAAGGCTCAATCCCACAACCCTGGGATCATGACTTGAGCCAAAATCAAGAGTCAGACACTCAGGGGCGCCTGACAGGCTCAGTAGGTTAAGCATCTGACTTCGGCTCAGGTCATGATCTCACGATTTGTAGGTTTGAGCCCTCTATTGGGCTCTGTGCTGACAGCTCAGAGCCTGGAGCCTGCTTCAGATTCTGTGTCCCCTCTCTCGGCCCCTCACCAGCTTGCACTCCATCACTCTCTGTCTCTCAAAAATAAAAAATAAAAGAATAAAAAGAGTCAGACACTCAACCGAGTCACCCAGGCACCCCTAAAGTCAGTATTTGTATCATCCCTAATATATTATGAGGAAACTGAGGCCCAGATCTGAGAAGTGACTTGCTCAAGTCACCTAAATGGTAAAAACTAAGGCTGGAGCTGGGATAGCATCTGTCTCCAGAGCCTTGATAAGAATAAATGCAGACTAGTGTCCACCTGGTTATCAAATATATAGCTGATTTGTTGGGCAGTTCAATCACACCAGCTCTGTACCTCAAGTTTTCTCTGCTGCCAATCTGAGCCTGAGATAGCTACCTGACTTCCTTTCTTCCTATTATTTTGTCCCATATAGGAAAGGCAGCTACCCTGGGTCCCTTCCACACTGGAGTATGTGGAAGAAACAGGCTACACAGAGGTCCCTGTGGGGAGAATAAAAGGGAGGCAAATATTAATATCCTGAAGTATCAAAGCTAGTTAAACTCTCCAGTTTTACGGATAAGGACAATGAACTCTGAGAAGGCAGGTAACTTACATAAGGTCACACAGCTGAGTTGAGACTGAAACCTTGTCTCCCAAACTCCCAAACTGGTGCTCATATTGGTCCACACTGCACAAAGCCATGGAGGAGAACTGGAGTATGACCTGTCAGGCCTGTCACTAAGCAAAAAACCCAAACGCTGTAAACACAGGAAATGGGCTGGGATGAGGTTCAGAGGGAGCAGCAACCTTTGCCAAGTTAGAAGTGTTCAAGGGTTTCCTGTCCACAGCTGTTAACTGTCACAGAAATGCTCCAGAAAGTAATACAAGGCAGAAAAAGAAGAAAAAAAAATGAGGGAAAATATTTAGGCCTAGAAGTGACTATAAATTATTCAGCCCAAACTACTTGGTTTTACAGAGGAGGAAGCTAAGACCCTGTCCCCCAAAAGAAAAATGACTTGTCCAAACTCACACTCAGAATTTAAGGACCCTTACAAACCACTTATTTGGTTCAAATCCATCATTTTAATGAGAAGCATGAGACCCAGAGAGGAAAAGATCCTCGGCCAAGGTCACACAGCCAGACATGGCACAGCCAGCACGCGAACTCAGCTCTTCTATCTCACAGACCCGTGTGGTTAGAGGGAGTCCGACCAAGTGACTTTCCTCAGATGCTGTGTTGGCTGTGGAGAACGTACAACTGAAAATAAGCAGGAATTGTAACAGCTAATGAAGAATAACAAGAACAAAACAGAGCAAGCCTAGAAGAGCCAAAAGAAAAGTACCCCGGCTGGCTAAGATGCTTCGGAAAATTAAGAGGCAGAAAAATATTCTGGCTATTCTAAGAACAGAATCCAAGGAAGAACAAGCGGGGCAGGCAGATAGAAAAGGGCGGAAATGCTAAGGGAAATCCCAAGGTTCTGCTTCCTTCTTCTGTCCTAGACCTAAATATCCAGAAAACATTTCCTCAGGAGAACTCTGGGTTCGGCAGGCCACTATGGGGGTACTAGAGTATGGTAATTAGCAGATTCCTGAGCCCCCACACACCACAGCTGGCAGGTATGGGGGGAATTACATTTATACAAGGCCTGAATTTCATATATATTCAATTCTCACACTAGCCATGAAAGACAAGGATTATGATTCCCATTTAACAGATAAAGGAAACTAGGGCTTAGGGAAGCCAAGTCTCTTGGCCACAATCATAAAATTAGTACTATATATGGCAGATCCAGTTTCAAACTTAAACTCTCTTTCAAGAAACTTTTTAGCAAGTTCCTGATCTTCCAACCCTATCCTAAGGCCTAGGGTTACATGGAGGAAAAACATGGTTGCCGGTCTATAGAAATTCCAATCTGGGAACTGTAAATGCTTTCTGGACCACCCACATTATTGAATGAAGAGTGATGACCTAGGGGCTGTAAAGAACAGAAAGTTTAGAGGAACCTGAGCGTCAAGGACCAGGCCCCCATGCTGATTCCTCCAGAGACAGGAGGACTGTGAGGAAAGATGGGCCAGTGACCAGTGTCACCGTGCTCTTCTCCCACTTTGGTCAGAGCTTTCTCATCCAACACGTGACCAGTCCTCAGTACCGTTAAGGCAGCCAGGCAGGTCAGAGCTTCCTCACCCCGCTCAACAAATAAAGGAAATGAGACCAACACACACTGAGTTGGTGGCAGAAAAGAGTCAAGCCTCTCAGCTTCTGTTCTTTCTACTAGACTGCTCTGACTCGAGACCACAAAAAGGGAAATCTAAAACATTTAAAACTCTCTGGCCATCCTGTTTTCATCCCACTGCCACCCTGTCCCCACTCCCCCATCCACTTGCAGAGTTCTTAATTTGGTCCACACATACCCATGCTCCCTCTCTTGGTGCCTCAAAGTCAGTGATTCAATCAGGGAGTTAATCAACCACAAAGCCTTGGCTGCCATTAGACCCCATGTCCTCAGGGAAACATTCCCTCCAGCAGCTCTTCCTCAGCAAACAGATCTTTAAATGGCAATCAGAGAAGAAAGGAGTGCTCAAAAAGGAAAGACCAAGGGGAAACACTGCAGCAAAAACACATTTCACATGCTCTTAGGTCTGCACACAAGACAGCTAATTTGAACCCGCCTGAAGTCCACCCACCAAATCAACCCAGCTGGTTAAGCTCCTGATAAGAAGCTTAACATTAACTCATTCATTCATCATTCTTCACTACTGATGTTTATTCTGTATACAATTTATGTTAGGTGCTAGAGCCACACACTTTAAAAACAAAAAACATCTCTGCTTATGTTTTCATTTGGGCTTCTGGCTGTAGATGAAGCTTTTTTTTTTTCTACTAATTCATTTTTTTCTATCACTTTTGATGAACCTTGCACATATGTGACAATTCAAGTGACAAGTCTTAGTCATGTGACTGTGAGAGATACATGAAAAGGGGAAAGAAGGAAAACTGTTTGTTCTTTAATATATTTTTCCATCTATTGGGGAAGTTGTGGGTTTTTTAGAACTCTGAATTGGCCTGTGGCTCTTTCAGTAAAAACTATGTTCAGCAGTAAAAAATCTTTGTTTATTATAGCACAATAGCTTTACTGGGGGGCAGGAAGGGAAACTTACCTTCTAGTGGAGAAGAAAGGTAAGCAGGATATAAGGAAAGAGCTACAGTCAAGGGATATACCAACTTCCCTGGAAGCAAGATGACTACGTCTCTGTTAAGGGTCAGGTAGAGGCTTCCCAGAGAAAATGCCATTGGCTTAGTTTTACAGAATATAGAACATCTGGATGCTAGAATGCTGAGCCCACATAGACAGGGTTGGAGAGGTCTCTAAAGGAGACTAAAAAGTCCCTCATTCCTAGCATGAAAGCTGCCTTAGGATCCTTGGGATAAAAGAAATATGCTATAGCCCTGGCTACCTCAAAAATCATATTATTATTCCCTGGGGATAGCAGATGCTCCACGTAAAATCCATCAAACTCGGTAGTGCACCTAGATACACTCTGCACTCAAAGAGACCCAAAACACTGAGGATAAGCTAGACACACTACTAGAGACTTCTGTATCTGGTGCCTGCACACTTCTGCTTCTTGCCTTGCAAACTGGCTCCCAGCAGCCAGAGCCACCTTATCTCACAAAGAGCTCTGCTGAGGGATACCACCATTAATGGTTGTAAGACTTAAGACCTAAAGCCAGCTAAAATGAGAAATGGCTCACTTAAAATGAAAAGCTCTCATGGTTTAACTTGGAGCTGGCCAAGATGAAGACAAAAAATCCGTTAATGCTATACAAATAGAGAGCAAAGCAAATAGATCATAAGACACCATAGTTCATTTCGTGGAAGCTGAAAATCCAACAGTCACTGCCACCCTGTCTACCCATCACTAAACCCATGTTCCAGCTAGGTCCAGCCTAGGCACAAAGCACAAGCAGCACTGAAAAGAAGGGAAAGGAGCCTTTCCTGAAGCACTATCCAAATGGAAGACAGGTGCACCTGGGTGGCTCAGCCAGTTGGCCGTCTGGCTTTGGCTCAGGTCATGATCTCATTTCACGGGTTCGAGCCCTGCATTGGGCTCTGTGCTGACAGCTCAGAGCCTGGAGCCTGCTTTGGATTCTGTATCTCCCTCTCTCTCTGACCCTCCCCTACTCATGCTGCCTCTCTCTCTGTCTCTCAAAAAATAAAATTTTTAAAAAAATGGAAGACAGTAGCTTCCCATCTCCCACCCCAACCCCAGCTTAGCTTGGCCCTTGTGGAACTTGCAAATCAGGAAAGAGGCTGGCAGTGCACCACCCGGGGAAACAAGGACCCCTCTTCCCAGGAAAAGGGGGCTACTTTTGCAGCCCACGTGTTGAGAGTACATTGTACAGTCTAGATATTATGTATATTATATGAATATTTCTATTCACTGGAATAGAAAAAATGAGTTGAAGTCTGGCTACTAACCTGATCATCCACTAAAACCATTCTCACTCCCATGCATTCCTCCCAATGACCAAATCCTGCCCTACTGTCAAGTCTAATCCTCATACTGCCTACCCTGAGGGGAACTTTCAGCCACCTCCTCAAGGATCACTCTACTTTATTTGAAAAACATTTATCCACCTAAAAAGTATGTAGTGATGCTTTTTCTATGGCAGCCCTGTTTGCTGTGGTGGTGCAGCTCACCCCTCAATGGAACTCAAGTCCTTCAACAGGGCTGCCCAAGACCTACACTCCTATTATCTAACCCTACCAGGAATCACCTTCAAATGCAACAAATGTACTATACTAGATGATTCCACACAGACACATCCCATGTCAAGAGCCCTCTGCCAAATGTACCCAATTCATCTGGCACCTCCCATCAGATCTTGCTTACCACCACTTCACACAGGCCTCACCTCGCTGCCTGTGTTGATGAGCCTGTAACCTATAGCAGAGGCCTTCAAACTGCACATGCCAGTCAACTGACATCTCTCAATAATGGATTGGCTTTTTTTTTTAATTGTTAGAGTTCATCAGTAAGGGCTTACACTTTTTATAAAAGTTTTGTACCATTTTTTATGTTTATTTATTTTTGAGAGACCAAGAGAGACTGCATGAGCAGGGGAGGGTCAGAGAGTGAGGGAGACACAGAATCTGAAGCAGACTCCAGGCTCTGAGCTAGCTGTCAGCACAGAGCCCGACGCAAGGCCTGAACCCACAAACCATGAGATTGTGACCTGAGCCAAAGCCAAAAGCCAGATGCTTAACCAACTGAGCCAACCAGGCACCCCTGTACCATTTTAATAATTATGACTATAGCAGCTAACATTTAGGCAGCACTATGTGTCAGGCACTACTCTATGCACTTCATATTTGTCTCATTTGCCCTCATGAAAGCCCTACAAGGTATCATCATTATCGACTCTATTTTTCAAATCAAGAAACGAAGGCCCAGAGAAGTAAACTAAGTGATAGCAGTCAGAGAGAGGCAGCCTGTCTCTAGAGTCCAAGCTCTTAGCTACACGCTCTGCTGCAGAGTGTGATGAGGACTTTTGTATACATATATACACTTGTGTACAGGGCTTAAATATATCTCCCATCAAAATATGTCTTTTCAGTAAGTCCAAACTTCTAGCTCTTTAGCTTTACTTCTCACCGCTTCTCCCTTGTACCATCCATTCCCACCACACTGACATACTAACAGGATCTGCCCTTCATTCTTGGCTTATCATCCTCCTTCCTTCCCTCCTCAGAATCCTAATCAACCTGTTGGGCTTAGCTCTTCTAGGATGGCTTCTAGAAAAGGGGGTGGGGGAAGAGAGGGAGGGAATCACCACGGGTTTCATGCCTACCAAGCATCAGTCACTATGCTGGTGCCTTAGACACATTACTGCATTTAATCCTCACTATTACTATTACTATACCCATTTCATAGATAAACAAAAAGTAGTCCAGGGAGTTAACCTGTGTATGACCCATAGTTCTAAAGCAAACACTCTATCCACAATACCTTCTAAGCCCCTTATGACCTACTCCCCACATTTAAATGTTTACATGAATACTATTTGATTTTGCGTTTTATTTTAAATTGTGTCAAACTGCTTTCCTGTTTAAGTATTCATCGTATCTTTCCAACTGGACTCTATGCCCCTTACCCCAAGAGCTTCCTCTAGACACCTAACACATGACCGGGCACACAGTAGCTGCACAGTGTTACTGAGCCAGAGTAATAGGTCTTCTCAGTTAGAAGAGAGAGATCTGTTGTGTTCCGGGTAAAGCTGTCAAATATTGGCACCATAACCATACCTAACTATTAATTTATTCTTCTAAAGCTAAGAAAAAAGTCCTCTTAACCAAGAAAATCATATAGTGCAGTCTATGAGTCACTCTTGTCAGCAATGATATGAAGATCCCAGAAAACAAGCAACAAAAAAAGAATCACAGTAGGTGGAATGTTTTTTTTCCCCATCCCACTCTGTAGGGAACACAATTGGGCTGATGCTCTCTAAAGAGTGCACACAGCTTCAGCTGTAGAATGAGGGAATCCCAAAGGGAAGGTCAGCAAAACGCAGCCAATCCTATAGATGCTCACAGGAAACCCCTGCAGGGTTCAGATTATGTGGTAGCAAAATACTGGCCAAGGACAGACAGAATCTGGGCTTTATTTATTCAACAAACAGTTCTTGAGAGCACTTAGAATACCATTCAATCCATTGTGTGATAAGGGCAGGTAAATTACTTAACTCTCTGGACCTCAGAATCTTCACCTCTAAAAAGAGCTTAGTAAGCACTTTCTTGCCCATATCACAAGGTGTTGAGAGGGTCTAATGAGAAAGGATAGATCAACATCATTGACAAAGAATAAAGCTATTCTTTTTCATTGTGATCAGGCATATATAACATAAAAGGCTGTCTTTTATTCCGTATTTCTCTGCCCTAAGAGGAGAGCCGTGGTTGGGAGAAATGTGGAAATGAGATCAGTGGTAACCTCAATGGCATCACAGTCACCCACTTTCCTGACCCCCTGTAGGGCCTATAAGATTTCTAGGAATCACAGCACAAAGTCAGTTCTAGAATTTTCATGACTGAAGGACTAGAAGGATCACATAATCTCTGAGATAGAAGGCCCTTCAGAGGCCAACTCATTCTAACTCATACATCACTCATCTTATTCTAGCCTATCACCCAATAATCATGATGGTACTGCCTATGTGTATATCCTCTGGGTGTCCCAGACATCAAGCAACATTTTATAAGCCAGATTAACTCATTGCAATGACTATGTGTATTTTCCTATTGCCTACCCGAGTCTTGTCTAAACATTCTATGCAGGGTTCAGTTGTATAGTAGTGGAGAAAAGTTCTTGTGCCCAACTTGGACCCAAACATAAAAGGAGAGCATTACCTTGCTGAAGCTAGTATGGCATAGTGGAAATAACTAGTAAGCGTCCCTCCATGACAGAGAAAGTTTTACAGGTTCAGATTACATGATCCAGTTGCCCCTTTTCACATCTTCTGAAGCTAACCTTACTCATTCTGGATGGTGGTCTTATTAAGAAACTCAGCATTTCCTCACAATGGCCCTAAACAGGTAGTTTGTTTAACAGTTGTAATGTCAAAGCACTTATATCTCTGTGTGGCCCACTCCAATGGTAGGGAGTTCTAGTAGTTTGAAAAATCTTCCTTGTATAGCAAGGGACCAGATTAAACAACAGTTCAAATTACAGTTACGGAAACTGTCAGCCCCTTCTGCCTTAGAAACATCAAGTCACCTTGGAGCAGACCCTTGTTCTTGAGGGAATCCCCGTTTAACCATATAAATATAAAACAAAGGAGCACACAATACCCATAGGGAAAAGGAAACAGTGTGATCTTTTGTGACTTGGCAAAAACTGTTCCCAACACTCCTTAGAATACAAGGGGAAAACAATACAAATGAACAAACACAAATATGTACAGGATCAAAGCTTTCAGGACCAAAGACTGAAGGCTTCACCCCTTTCTTGTGAGGGTCAATAATGTTAGAATTTCCCTGACAGACTAAAATCCTAAGTCAAGTTAGAGGTAGAAAGGGATGTTATACAGTAAGTGTTCACTCATGCCAAGGACACAGAACGTCTCAATGGGTGTTTCAAGTTTAATACAATAACCAAAATGGTTGTGGAAAAAGGCTGATTCTGGAACTAAAATGCGGCTAAATACAGAAACACTTCTAGACCTGCCAAACGACAACTGTAGGGGTTCCCTCCTCCAATGGATAAGATTATACATATATGAACTGAAGAGCATTCACTCTGAGAGCTCAAGTATGGCCCTAGGCCTAGGCCAAGTGTAACACTGAAGCGGTGCTCTCATCTTCCCTCAAAGAACCACTGCACCTTGTACAGAACCAAGTCCTTTTGGCTACACTAAATAAGGAAAGAGCATACTGTGAGAGATCTGTTCGTAAAGGCCACACTGTGTGCCAGTGATAGAAGCTGAAAATGGGGTCTACTAACAGACCAATAAGATCCTCTAGTTCTCTGTTTTGAACTAAGCCTGACTCCTTTGAACTAAATAAGCCTAATAAGTCCTTAAATAATACTTCAAAAAGAGAAACAGGGAAGAGGAAAGGTACCAGGAGAGACATGCTAAACTTCCAGATAATTTCAACTCCATTCAAGAGATCAATCTTACTATTGAAAAGAGACCTGACCTGATTGGTACTCCAAGCTGATGACAATCTGATGAGGTATGTCATATCCACTGTACCTCAATTTTTCCAAAAAAATGCTATACTGTCCCACCCACAGGACTCTCTAATTACTCCTTCTGAAGCCACAGAGAAAAACAAGTTGATGCTCTCATCCAAAGAACAGCCTTTCAAGGATATGAAGGCAATGACTCAATTTTCTCTTCAGGGCTTCCAATCCTGGTTCCTCCAGCCCCTCTTCAAAGGACTAGATTTCAGTACTTCTCTCCATCTTGCCTCCCTTACATATGCTCTGGCCTGTCCACATGGCCCTTAGAAGGCCTAGCCCAGAACTGGATGCAGCATACCACAGATGGCACTCTCAGAGCAACTGAGACTTTTCTCCTATTTCACTATCTCAGTCGTGTGAGCAAAGGAGCCAGTCCCTGTTGCAGGTACTTCCTCATACCTTGTTAGGAGGCTCCCTGGCCCAGGTATGGAAAGGCAAAGGCTGGACAAAACACAAGTAGCTCTGCTTGTTTGGGTCCTGGGATTCTGCTGCTGAGATTGCTGTTTCAACCCTTCCTACTGCCAACATCTTGGCTCCTTGCCAAAGACCCCTTTAGTGCTTAGACTTTTGGCCCAAGTCGTCTTACTCCTTAATGTCTCATCCATCAGGGCAAGAGGGGCAATGGCTAGACCACAGAAAAAGAGATGGAAAGTAATGTAGTAATTAAGAATATGGGTTCTGAAGTTCAAATCCTGATACTATCACTTACAAGCCATGAGAACTTGGACACCCCTTCAATGTCACTTAACTCCTCTTATACCTCACTTTTCTGCCATATTGAATGAGGATAATTAATAGTACTTATTGGTGGAAATAATCTATACCTTGATTGCAGGGAAGAGATCATACAGATTGCATATATTTGTCAACACTAAAACTGATCACTTAAAACAAGTGCATTTTACTCAATGTAAATTACATCTCAATAAAGTCAATTTGAAAAGTTAAAAAAATTACAGTAACTACTCATGGAGGATTCTAAGGATTAAGAGAATTATAAAATACCTAAAATAGTTCCAGAAATCATAGTAAGCACTGGACAAATGTTATCCATTTGTAATGGAATTTGCAACGCTGCACACAATCTCTGTGCCCTGTGATTGCTGCTAGGCAGCAAGGGAGGGGTCTGAAAACCTAAAGGCATCCTTGGCTAGCCCAGATGTGGTATTTTCCCAGAAGTTTCATCACAGATCTGGCGTTCATTAAGATAAAACACCAGTGTTACAAACTGCACCTCCTCCATGCTCCAGCCAAGGTTGTGTTTAACACTGGAAAAGCTAAACCACAGGAATCATCATCAAAACCAAAGATATTCCAGTGAAACTGGGAGGGATCTGCTTTCTTTAGCCCTTTTCTAGCCTAGCTCATGAGGTCTTCCTGGACCAACTTGGGTTTCTATTCAGTCCTTCACCAAGTCTTTCCTGAACCCTGTGTCCAGCCAGTACAGGAGTGAGGGAGGGAGTAACCAAAGGAAAAGATATCTAGTTTTCTAGCTGCCTCACCCTCACGGAGTTCACAATCTACAGGAATTACAAACACAAATAAAACTGATCTCAGAGGCAGCAAGGTATAGCAAAGGGAGCAGCACTCTGCCAGGAGTGGGAAGACCAGTGTCTAGCTTCAGCTGCCACCAGTCATATGACCTTGAGCTAGTCCCATGCCCACTGTGGACCCTGGTTTCCTCCTCTATAAAATGAAGGGGGAAGAATAAGCAATCTCCCAGTCTGTGGCCTGATGACAGTGGAAAAACAAGTGTAACAGGACTTGTTTCAGGCTCTCAGCCCTGTGAGAAAGCTCAGGGTGAGCCAAATGAGCTAACTTAGAAGAACTGATTGTCTTAGATCCAGAATGGAACAAGGGGAGTGTCTCGTTGTCGCAGCTGGTGATAGCACTCACAGTCTAGAGAGGATCCCTTTGGGCTGCTATGACAGGGAACAGGTTCACTTCCATTTTCTCGCTTTGTCCTGGCCCACAGGGCCAAACCTGTGAATCAAGGATTCAGGATGCCAAGAGTGGCTCATTTCTGGCATTTCCTCCCCAGCCATTCCCTGGGTCAGGCCCAAGGGCTTGAAGAGCACTGTGAGGTGAAGGGCAAGGTAAGGCAAAGCAGACAAAGATAACATCTGTGGAGCATGCCACTGTTTTCTCTGGAAGTCAGCCACCCCAATGCAGATTTGGAGGGCTAGGGAACGTGGAAGACAGGCAACACACTGAATTATGGAAGAGAATCCTTTTTTAGTTTGTGGAGGAACACAAGACAGTTGTACACAATCATCTACTTCTAGGTCTGGCGTCAGCATAGTTCAAGGCAACAATTATTGACACTCTGATCTCCCTCAGGACCTGTGCCTGCTAACAAGAGATGAAACTGACTTGGTTCATTGTTCTCAAGAGGCTCAATACATGGAGAGGGAGGTAGACAGTTAAGTGAATAACCACAGCACAACAGAGACCTGTACAAAGTGCCGTGGCGGCACAAAAGTGAGGGTGCCTACCTCCACAGAGAAAAGAGATCAAAGGCAGTGTCACTGAAAAGGTAACATCTAAATTGGGTCTTGAAGGCTCAGTGGGTATATGTGGGGTAGAGAAGATGGAAGGACATTCTCGACAGGGGGGATAGAATGTACAAAGACCTGAGATATGAAAAAGGCTGCCAGGCTTCAGGAACTGCAAGCAGTCAGGTGAATCTGGAAAACAAGATAGATGAGTGCAGCAGCCTCATGTTCTTTAGGACTACTTCTCAAACAAGACTGACACCACAAAGCCTCCATGAGGGGGCAGGGGGAGAAGAAAGAGTGTGGAGAAGCAGGTGAGGTCGTGAATACACATCCCTCCTCCCACTCCCTTTCCCCAGACTCTGCCCCACACACCTCCCTCTCCCACAGCACATATGTACCCCTACACCTCTGACAGCTCATAGAAGATAAAAAAAGACAAAACAAAAACAGAAACAAAAAACAAAAACCTCCCGTGCTAAGGTCAGGAGCTCCAGAATCCCCAGGTGAAGAGGCTGGTCCTCCATTAAAAGGCAGAAATGAGAACCCTAAGCCCCTGCAAATGGAACTACTCATTTAAAAATGAGGGAATCTCATCCCTCCACCCATGCCCAGGTCTGATGCTTTTTTCACTCAAACTCCTCTCTTGTGAGCTATCCCCAGCCTCTCTCCTACTGAGAGTGCTGGAGAAGCTGGAGCAAGAAAGGCAGCCCGACAAATCCAGAGCTGACTTACTTTTCAAAAGTGACTTTAGCTAGTTATTTTGTTGCCTCATACTAAACACATGCACAAAGTTTTAGATGGGAAAAGAAATTTAGATACTCTAGGGTATCTCCCAAGCAAGACACATTCCTGAGCCTCAGCCATGCTGAGAATCCATGGGTTACTGACACAGGGAGGCCAGGCAGATAAGTCAAAGTAGACAAGGCCAAGGAAGCTATGGCAACAAGATGATGGGCAAGATCTGGGAAATGGCTGGGAGTGCGAGAAGCATGGACTTTGGTCCAAGCAGAGCTCTAACCCCAGCCACTGCTAGCTAGCTTCCCTGGGCCTTCAATTGTCTCATGTATAAATGATACTAATAGCATTTACCTCAGAGCATTATTGAGACTCTTAAGTGAAGTCAAGAATATAAACTGCCTAGCCTGAGGATACATAGTCAGTGTTTAAATAACCTCCCTTCAACCACAGCCACAGGGATGCATTGTTGCACAATTACTCACTAGTCTGTATAAATGGCGTACCCTGTAGTCATGTTGTGAGTGCACAGTCCAAGAACACCAGCCCCCATAAGCAGTGCCACAAGTCAGAACAACAGAGATGTATTCAAGAAAATGGATGGATCTGATGCTACTCAATCAAATAACAAGTACGAGACCAGTGATAAAGAGCTCTGAAAATCAAGGCAACTTCCTTTCAGCCAGAAAGGTTCTACTATGTTCCTACTGGGGTAAAAATCAATCTCTGGGACTCTATCAACCTCGAGTCTGTAGATGAATCCCATCAATCAAGGATCTGGTGAGTGTAAAGCCAGGAATAAGAGCAAATGCTGCAAGTGTCCAACTGAGGTCTATGTCCTTTCTGCTTGACAGGTGGACCAAATGCTCAAGGGCAGGCCATTTTTCTAAAGGTGTTAAGTCCTGTCACATGGGACCAGGGAGACTGAGTCCAAGATCTAGGGTGACCTTAGCATCCTTGTTACCAAGAAGTGATGCCACTGCTTCTGACTGAATTTCTCCAGGCAGGAAGGGGCCATCTAATTGTTTTTTTATGTCCCTAGACCCCAGCACAGTGCACATGATATGACCCATCATCTGTAAATGGTTGCTTAATAAATGAACCAACATGAACATGGCCTTATCCCTACCACTTGGCTTCCAGGTCTTTGCATATACTCAGCCTGCCATCTAATATTACCTTTCTTAACCCCGTTTACTTAGCTAATTTTTCTCAGTCCTCAAGTCTCACTTAAATGTCATCTCCTCAGTTAATGTGAGGTCTTTCCTGACACTCTAAACAATATTAAGTTCCCTTGCAATATGTACCCTCTTATCACATCCCATATTTCGACTTCATGACATTCATCAGACTTCATTATAATTATCTGCTTCATTTTTGCCTTCCCTGCTACACTGTAAGCTCTAGAAGAGCCCAAACCCTATCTGTCTTTTCATTATACTGATTCCCAAGGTCTCATACAGTACCTGGAATAGAAGGAGTGCCCAGTATGTTAGAATGACTGAATACACAAATGAACGAAAGAATGAATGAGAGAGCTCCAGTCCAAAATGACTATGGGTTGGGGCATCTGGGTGGCTCAGTTGGTTAGGCATCTGACTTGATTTCAGCTCAGGTCATGATCTCATAGTTCATGGAATCAAGCCCTGCATCAGGCTCCATGCCATCAGCTCCATGCCATCAGCTTGAGATTCTCTCTCTCTCTCTCTCTCTCTCTCTCTCTCTCTCTCTCTCTGTCTCAAAATAAATAAATAAACTTTTTTTTAAATGACTACAGGAAGGGTTCCTCCGTGGCTCAATCTGTTAAGCGTCCAACTTTGGCTCAAGTCATGATGTCATGGTTCCTGAGTTCAAGCCCCACATTGGGTTCTGTGCTGACAGCTCAGAGCCTGGAGCCTGCTTTGGATTCTGTGTTCACCTCTCTCTCTGCCCCTCCTCCACTCTCTCTCAAAAATGAGCAAACATTTAAAAAAAATTTTTTTTAAACGACTACAGGATAACTGAGTATTCAAAACTGTCTGCTCAGCCCTAAATGGTCAACAGTTACTTTCTGACTAGAATCGTAACAGACCCTATAAATGTCCATGCATGGAAGGTGACAGCAGATTTGATAAAAATAGAACGAAGAACAGTGTGTGAGACAGGAAGTAAGGAGAGGTAAAAGAGGGGTTTTGAAGCAGAAACGCCACCTCTGAGCTCCTTGAATGCCATATTGAGGAATCCGGTTAGGAGCCTGTGGGACAGCCACTATCTGCCCTGGTTCACTGAGGTCACATGGTTGTTTGACAGGTACCTTCCTGCTACAGCCATCCGCTGCGCTCCCATTGCTGCTCACAGACTGAGAGGCCTGCTTCCTGCTCCTTCAGACTCACCCCCCTTTCTCCAAGTTCTATGAAATCATCAACAACACAAGTGGCCCCGAGGTTTGTCCATCAAAATTATCCTAGCCCAACTTTTACTAAAGAAAGTTATAAACAGGGAAGCTATCATTTAGAAAGGACAAGGTCAGAGGCCTGGATTCCAGTCGTGAGCTGTGTGACAGTAGGTTACTTAGTAAATCTTTCTGAGTTTTAGTAATCTCTGTAAAATAAGAACAATGCCCATCTCACAAGCTTGTAGAAAGATAGGAATAACACATGTGAAGGGCCTAGTACAGTGCCTTTCATATACTTAGGGTCCAATACAGGTTTATTTAAAAAAAAAATTCCCACCCAGCACACTTCCTCCTAAATGCTAAACACTTGTACTCAACCTGATACAGCAGAGACCCAAGAGGCCAGAGGCTACTCATAAAGACTTGGGCCTGCATTGCCTCCTAAAAGGGGCTGGGCAGATTGCCCTGTTTCCATTCTCTGTCTAGCTGTCTGAGCACTGAGGAAATTACCAGCAGGCAGACTGCAGGGAGTGGAGAGGTGGGGGAAGAGCTAAGTCTCCCAGAACTTCAGATCTATTCATAGCCTGGTCACATGTCCACAGAGGCACAAAACTGTTGTCTGTAAACTTGGTAACCTACAGCCCCAAGCATACAACTTAGGACTGGGGTGTGTTTCAGACCACACACTGCAGACTTAGGTCCATTCTAAGTAATGAAATGTGGGAGCAAACCAAAGCAACCAGAGGTGAGGTGTTCACTCTTAATAAGAAGCAGGGAAGGAAACCAAAGAATGATTCCCTTGCCCTTCTCAACCCTCCTAGCTTTATGTTCCAGTAGGCCTCAGGGGGCTTAGTCTTTGCAGGGATTTCAATTTGCCCTTGGAAATATCTTCAGATATACACTCTATCCCTGGCTGACTGTGTCACCTGGACACTGCTCTCTAGGCTTCTGTCTGTGCCTGGAATGCAAGTAGGCTAGACTAGATGATCCCTAAGTCTTGATTAGCATGCTCACAGAACTTCATCTCAAAGCCCCAGCCCTGTTTTATGAGACCCCAAAGTCTAAAACACTGTGTTCTAGAGATGAGGAGAGACGGATCTCAGGTGTACTGCCCTCTGTCCCCAGCTTCAGCATCTCCATCAAGAAGAACAGGCAAGAAACTGAATGAACCAGGAGCAACTTCTCAAAATCCCCAGAAGGTCATCACCTCATAACACCCAGGAAGGGGCTCAGTAAATACAAGCAAATGACTTCACTATACCAAATTGCCAATTCTCATACAGTTCCTTAAAGGGCAAACCTGAAGCAGAGGTCTGCCTGGCTTAAAATCAGTAAGAAAAAGTGGAAATAAAGGGTCTGTATTTCCTGTTTTTCCTAATCTCAGAGACAGCTTCAGAGGAAAAGCAAAGCAAGACATCTATATAAAACTTACCAAGCATCATAAGTTATTAGGTGGCAAATCTGAGGTTCAAATACAGTTTAGTGTGTGGTGTGTGCATGTGTGTGTTAAGAGTCTATGAGTATATGCTCTTTCTTTATTCCACCAACAAGCCTCACGAGGAAAACTCAAGAAGTTATGGCTTCCAGCATGCCAAGAAAGCTGTGATACCAGAAAGGGATTCAAGTTCTTGTGAGAACTTTGGGGCTCTGTGAGGTGCCCTTCTATACACACACATACACACACACACACACACACACACACACACATCACAATCACAATCCCAGGGCTAAACTAAAAAATCCACAGAGCAAGTGAGTTTATAAGACAGAATAGCTCCCAAGCCAGTAAAATTTAACTGTTATATATGATGGCATGTGTATTAACATATTTAAGGAAAAAAGTCTGTCTTTTATCAGGGAAGTTGATCAGCCATAGAAGCTGAGAAAGAACAAAGTCACAAACACACGTCAGCAGACACACAACTGGGTTCGCCAGCAGAATGTGCCCATCATTCATTCCTTCCACAAAGGTTTACTGAGCACCTTCTATATGCCAGGCACAAGTCTAGGCCCTGGGAATACAGTGATCTCAACACTCTCAAGAAGAGCAGGAGCCAATAAAGTTTATTCATTGGGGTTGCTTTCCCGTGACTTTGCCATCCCTACTGTGACACCACTGCATCAGGCAACTGTGGCCACTGTAACAGCCAGGGTTCCCAGTTGCAAGAACAACTTGGTTTACAAATTCAACAACCTCAGATGATTCTGACTAGTCTAAGCAGAAAAATAACTTCTTAAAGAGAAGCTCAGATCACCTGGAAAAGTAGAAAATCAGAGGTGGATGCCAAGAATAATGCCTGAAATCAGGGGGCAGAACTAGTCTGTTGGCACACCTCGCATCCCACTGCCAACCTACCTCCACTCTTCCGAGCTCTGTAACATAGTCACTGGAGCGCAGCTGCCTCTGCTGCCCCAGGAACTCCGCCTTGTTCCAAACTCCCCCACCCCCACTGTCTGCTTCCTCACAACACCAGTTCTTCAGAGTCCAAGTCCATGGTGAGTGGATCAGAACGAAACAAGTGACAAAAGCAGCTGAAAGTAAACATCTGGCTTTTTAAGTGAAGAAATTCTTAAAAGAGTAATAAATATCCATTTTAGCCACCCTGGCATTATACACAAAACACTGGACTCATCTAACTAATGCCCCTAATTCAGATTCTATGTTCATCATAACCTTTCTGATGAGGATCTGGTGTTCCATGGTGCCACCCAAAGGGAGAAGAGGCATGATCCTACCGAAACAGGCATTTCAGTATACATGAGAGTTCTGTTTCTCGAGGTAAAATTAAAAGTTGGCATTCTCGTTTTATATACCGGCCTGTGAACTCGGTTAAGACAATCTGCTTAAAGAGATAAATATTCTCGTGCACTGACAAAATCTAAACCTTCAAAAGGTGAAATAATAAATACTCACTGAGCATTTCACATGTGCCAGATACTATTTTAAGCACTTTATACAGAGTAACTGGTTTTTCATAACAGCCCTATAAACTGGGTATCATTCTCCCTATTTAACCTTAAGAAGAAACTGAGACATACAGAAATTAGAGTAGAATTGTCTAAGAATGCACAGCTAATAAAACAAAAAGTCCAGATTTTGAACCCAGGTAGTGTGACTCCTTACTTAAACTTCTCTCGACTCAACAAAGTAAATCCCCATCTAATGAGGCCTGCTAGGTGGTGGTCTTGCTTGCTGTGGTGTTTCTGGTGGGTTACAGCTGGCAAGAAGGCACCATCGTCTATTATCCATTCTCAAGTTAAATTATTGATTCAATTAGCTGCAGACCCAAAATTGTAGTGGAACAGAGCTGCCCACACAGGATGCGGACAGATGAAGCATGTAAGTGGGGCCCGGCTTGGCTTCCAGACTCTGTAACTAGAGCTGCTGGCAGGACTATCCATACAAGGTAGTCTTTATTGGACTTAGAGTTGTATTTTGCTACAAACCTCTATTTATATTCAGAAATCATGTCTACATTCAGAGAGAATTTACACAAACAGTATATATTAAAAGACAGTCATCTCCAAAATGGGATGCAATGAAAGTACAGAAAGAAAAATTAAAGCGCTTATTTTATACTTGTTTTTAATCTTAAAATATAAGAATTCTGCTTTACCAAGATTAACTGTACAGACCAACGATGATGTCCTGAGTCTGCATGTCAGATGTTTCCACATCACTTACCACATGCAAGATGTCTCGAGGTAGAGCGGGAGCTCCATGGTGTCTGAGGGAACATCAGTGCTCGCAGTCACTAATTTGCTTTTAGGATATTATGATATACAGCAGTTAATACATATCTGGTTAAATGAGCTTAAGTATTATGGTTTCTATTTTTTCCCCAACCAAACCAACTCTTACCACATAGATAAATAATTTTAAAGAAGTCTTGCAAATAAGTAAAAAAAAAAAAAAAACAAATCCTCAGGGATTGAAGATAATTAATTAAAGTTACAAACAAAAATAAATAATAGGGTGACAGAGCTGACACCTCTATTCCTAGGCTTACTTTTCTATAAGCTGCAGTACGGGTAAAAATAATCTAATTGCTTCAAGTACTAAATCGTCCCCCGAAAAATCAAAATTATCAAGAGACCACTTAAAATATGGATTTACACCTACTATGAACAATGAGCTATATCATTGGTGTATACTGTGCCTTGGTATATTAAATGAGAGTCAGCAAACATTTTCTGCAATGGGCCAGTTAGTAACTATTTTAGGCTCACAAGCCATATGTTTTCTATTGTAACTAAATAACTTTGCCATTAGGGTATAAAAGTAGCCATAGAAAGGGACACATGGTTGGCTCAGTTGGTCGAGCATGTGACTCTTGATCTCAGGGTTGCGAGTTCTAGCCCCATGTTGGGTGTAGAGATTACTTAAAAAAAAAAAAGGTAGTCATAGATAATATGTAAACAAATGAATGTGGCTGTGTTCTAATAAAACTTTATTTATACAAGTAGGTATAGCTTGCTGACTCTTGTATTAAATAATGAAATAGGGGCACCTGGGTGGTTCAGTTGATTGAGCATCTGACCCTTGACTTCATTATGATCCCAGGGTCGTAGGATCGAGCCCCCCATCAGGCTCCATCCTGAGTGTGGAGTCTGCTTGAGATTCTCTCTCTCTCTCTCTCTCTCTCTCTCTCTGTCTCTCTCTCTGTCTCTCTCTCTTTCTCCTTCTGTATACCTCTGTCCCTCTGTCCCTCTGTATCTCTCCTCTGCTGGTACCCTCTCTCCCTGTCTCTAAAATTAAAAAAAAATTTTTAATGAAATAAAAAACATGATCATGATTAAAAATATATCTAAAAATTGAAGTAAAGATAAACCTCTATATATTTTCTGTGATGTTTAAAGTCCATAGCTCAATCCAGTTAAGAAATCTCTATAGGGGTTTCCTGCTTCATAGTGAAAAACAAAAAGCACATATCATTGGTGGAACACTATTTCCTTCTTGCTGCAGTAAAAAATGAAATTAAATAGTACATGAAACGCAATATTTTTCAAATTGCATTCTTTTGTTAGCAAATGCTTTTTGAACAACATATGCAAAATATTTCCTCAGATTTAAAAAATATTACAAATTATGAAGCATAGGGGATTTGCTATACAGTGGATTGTAAGTTTTCTTTCATGTACCAGTTAAAGGATTTGCTACATCTGTCAAACACTGAAATACAAAAGGAACTGCCTTTTAAGGACCACAAAAGGGAAAACGTGCAAGAGAAAAAATATCCTCTATACTCTAAGCCTTCTTTTATTATAACAAAGTTTTATTTTAAATATTAAATGACAAGGGCTTTTAAAAAACAACTTACGTATGCTCACTGATAAAGCAGCTGGTTTAACTGGATTTAACAATAATCCTTATTTAAAAGGACTCTGGGCAAGGGTAAGGAAATAGCACTATACAGGGAATTCTTTCCTGAGTCATTCTTTTTTTTTCTTTTTAAAATTTATTTATTTATTTATTTATTTATTTATTTATTTATTTATTTAGAGAGTGTGTGTGTGCACAGAGAGAGAAGGAAGGAGAGAGAATCTCAAGCAGGCTCCGCAGTGTAAAGCCTGATGCAGGGCTTGAACCCACGAACCATGAGATCATGGCCTAAGCCAAAGTGGGCTGTTTAATGGACCGAACCCCCAGGTGCCCTTATGCTGAGTCATTCTTAAGCAAGCTAGTGTAGCAGAGAAATTGAAAATGAAAGTGTTGAACCCTAAGATTACATTGAAATGGTTTATTTTATAAAAAAAAAAAATAAGACTTTTACATTTTAGTAGTACTATTTACTATTGTGTCAAAAATACATCAAATCCCAGGGTGGGAAGGAAGGGTGTGGAAGATACATAGGACCACCAAAAGGAAACCTACAGACTCTTATAGGAAAAAAAATTAAAGATCTAAATAAATGGAAGGACATATCACATTTGTGAATTGGAAGACTACATCCAGTTAAGCTGTCAGCCCCCCCCAGATTAATATATAGATGCAGTGCAAACCCAGTCAAACTTCTAATAGGTTTTTTTCTTGGCAGAAAATAACAAACTGATCCTAAAAATCATATAGCAATACAAAGGACCAAGAACAGCCAAGGCAGTTCTGAAGCACAACAAGCTGGCAGACTTACACTACCAAATATCAAGGCCTATTATACTAACAATTAAGACAGTATGGTATTACAGCAAGGATACAGAATGAATGGAACAGAGAATCCAAAACAGACCCACACCTAATGCTCACTTGACTTATAACAAAGGTGACACTAGAGTATACAAAAGAAAGTAATCTTTTCAATTAATGGTATTAGATCAACTAGATATCCATGCAGAGATAGAGTGGGAGGGATGCACCTTGACTACCTCACACCATACACACAAAAGCATTATTTCAGATCACTGCAGATCTATGCAAAAGGTATGAAATAAAAAAGCTTATAAGTGAGAAAATAGGAGTATAGCTTCTTGATCTTGGAGTAGGCAAAAGTTTTCTTTAGAAGAACACAAAAAGGGCTAAACATGAAGGTAAAAATTGATAAACTGAGAAAAGATACTCAGAATATATAGAACTTGCATCCAGAATACAGAAAGAACTCCAACAAGTCAGTAAGAAAATAACAAGCAACAAAATAAAAAAATGGTCAGGAAAACTAAAATAAATCTAGGCAGTGTATATGTGTATGTGTAGATATAGACATAATAAATGTATGTATATATGCACCATATACATATGCTGCCTATATATAATACATATGATATATGTGTGTATGATATATAATCTGTATGCATCGTCTGCATTCATCATATATACTATATATACATATTTACCATATGTATATATTATACATTTATGAATAAAAAGATGCTCTACTTCATTAGTCACTGGGGAAACAAAAATTAAAACCACAATGCAGTGGGGCACCTGGGTGGCTCAGTCAGTTAATCATCTCACTCTTGGTATCAGCTCAGGTGATGACTTCACAGTTCATGAGATGGAGCCCCACATGGGGCTCCATGCTGACACCACAGAGCCCACTTGGGATTCTCCCTCCCTCTCTGCCCCTTCCCTGCTCACATTCTCTGTCTGAATAAATAAACTTAAAAAGTTTAATTTAATTTAAAAATAAAACCACAATGTAGTAATACTACATACTAACCAGAAGGGTGAAAATGAAAAAAAAAACACAACAGGTAAATATTAGGTGCTGAAAAGGATTTCAAACAACTGAAACTCTCATACATAGCTCATGGAGTTGTGTGTTAGTACTTATTGCTGCGTAAGAAATTACCTCCAAAATTAAGTTGCTTAAAGCAATAAACATTTATTGAGAGTCAGAGATCACAAAGTGACTTAACTGGCTCAAGTCTCCCCTAAAGATTTATAAAGGGCTATCGTCCCTGAAGACTTAACTAGGGCTGGAAGATTTGCTTGCTTCCAAGATGGCTCGCTGATGTTCCTAGCTAATCAGTGCTGGGTGTTATCAAGAAGCCTCGGTTCTTCTCCATGTGGGCTTTTCCATAGACAGTTTGAGTGTCCTAACAATACAGTAGTGGGCTTCCCCCGAGTGAGTGATCCAAGAGACAGAGAGACAAAGAAACTGCATTACCTCTATGACCTAGTCTCTGAAGTCATACACCATCACTTCCACTTTATTCTATTTGTTAGATTCAAGTTACAAGGCACTGGCTCAGTCAAGGAGAGAGGAATTAGGCACTTGATGGAACAAGTATCAAACAATTTATGGATATATTTTAAAACCAAATACATTCGCTTTGACAAAGAAGGGGACTGAATCTATTGTGGAGCAGCATATATCTTACCCAGGGCTCTTTTCATGCTTGATGATGCTTATAGCATGATGTTTTCAGTGTAATAGACCAAAGTGATGTTCTCTGAAATGGCCAGATAGTCCAGGTCTTTTCTGACCAGATTATGACAAAGAGTTCAAAAGTGAAAGTTATTTACATAGCCCTGGGCAAAACTATAAATAGGTATACTGATAATCTGTGCCATTTGAATACAAACTGGTTTTGATCCTTTTTTCTAAGAATCCATTCACCAAATTAACGGCCACATATAAACATCCTCTAGCAAAGACACCACATTCATCTCAGCAGCCATAATTAGGGCTATTCAGTTAAACTGCTGAAGTCTACATTCTCCAGGATCCATCCAGTTTTGCAAGAAGGCAGAGTAAAGAATTAAATGTAGATAAAATAGGAGCCATCATCCCTGCATTTTTAAGATACTTAAGGCTAGCCCTAACCGCCACCATGCGTCACAGAATGTGATATTGGTTTTGATTCACGATCTTGGCCAGGGGAGCACACAGCAGTTTCAGTCTTCCACTTGGCCTTCCCACTATGATAGCTCTTATTTGACAGGTCAAGGATCTGACGTGGGTGCTACTCCAACTGTTAGGTATGTCCGTCCCAATTACACGTTTGAGGATAGAAAAAATGACTACTTGGTAAATCTGTGGGGTGATTCTGCTTCTAAAAAGTATCCTAAGACAGTAATAAGTAATCAGATAAATATATATTAGTATTACACTAACTAAAAGAAGCCAGACATGATTCCATTTATATAAAATGTCCAGAACAGGCAAATCCACAAAGACAGAAAGTAGATTATGGTTGCCAAGGGTTAGAAAATAGGGAGTGACTGCTTAATGGGTAATGAGGTTTCTTTTGGGGATGACGAAATGTTCTGCAATTAGATAGTGGTAACAGTTGCACAAAACTGTGAAAATAAAAAAATCATTTAACTATACACTTTTAAATGGAAAATTTTATGTTAAGTGTATTTTATTTCAAAAAAACAATACTGGGGTGCCTGGGTGGCTTGGCTGGTTGAGTATCCAGCTTCGGCTCAGGTCACGGTTCATGGGTTCGAGCCCCACATCAGGCTCTGTACTGACTGCTAGCTCAGAGCCTGAAGCCTGTCTTCAGATTCCATGTCTCCCCATCTCTCTGACCCCCCCACTGTTCACTCACACACTCTCTCTCTCTCAAAAATAAGTAAAACATTTTTAAAAATTAAAAAAAAAAGACAATACTGAATTGGCTGCGTGATGAGCTGGCTAATGCGTAAGAGTGGCTTTTCCCTTGCTCAAATTACAAAACAGAATCCAGCTCACAGCTCTATACCCTCTAGCATACTAAGCCCTGGCAAAATGTTGAGGATATAAGGGGCGCCTGGGTGGCTCAACCTGTTAAGTGTCCAGCTTCTGCTCAGGTCATCATCTCATGGTTCGTGGGTTCAAGCCCTGGGTCGGGCTCTGTGCTGACAGCTAGCTCAGAGCCTGGAGCCTGCTTCAGATTCTGTGTCTCCCTCTCTCTCTGACCCTCCCCTGCTTGTACTGTCTCTCTCTGTCTCTCAAAAAAAAAAAATAATAAATAACATTTAAAAAATTATTTTAAAAAATGTTGAGGATATAAATATATTTCATCCTCACGTTAACCAATACACTGTTAAGCAACTTCTTCCAGTTCTCTGAGTCCCTATTTAAATTTGAAAGGTTTGTGTCTTCTTCAATAAAAGCAGTTTGGTGTCAAGCCTAAGCAAGGTCCTTGACATCTTCAACTCTAGGCAATAACTGGCTCAGCTACTTACCTCACCTTACTCTCCCGATTGGAGGAAAAATACAATATCTTCTACAAAAGGCCAGAGAGATAGGAAGAAAGAATTCAAGGACTATCACACCTGAGACAAATATTTATTGAATAAACTGTCTAAAAGTTTTCAAATTTTGCTCTACATACCTCTCACACCCAGGTTTCTTCTTCAAGCAGAGCAGCTCTATTTGATTGAGTTTTAAGTACTGGAAACACACTTCTTTTTTTTTTTTGGAGTGAAGGTCTACATATTTTGCTGACTTAACTAGCTCCTCACCTCCCAAACCCTTCTTTAAGTAAAAGCATCTTGATGTACCCTGAGGAGATCACTCTTCCCTGATCTCAGCCCACATAGTTCCAGGAGAGCAGATCATGACCCCTGGGTTGTATGAGTAGAAAGAATGTAACTCTGTTGGCCAATGAAAGTCCAGCATTCTTCTGTGATTACTTTATGGTAGACACATGACCCAAGCCAAAATCATATCCAGGACTGCCAGCACCATCAGGAAAGTGGTAATATCTTTCAATAGTGGTTGCTCACCTAGTAGAATGCACATTCAAAGCTGATATTGATCTTTGCCATTGCATAGGTGGAGCCTGCTTAAGAATGACACCAAAACAAAGAAAAGCAGAGCCAAAGGAAAAGAGATTAGGTCCAATGACATCATTCAAGGCCCTGGATCTTGCCGTTTCTGAAGGTAAATATACATTTAGACTTTTAGTTACTAGAGTCAGTAAGTCCCTCTCTTGCTTAAGTCAGTCTGAGTTGTATTTCTGTCACTTGCAAAAAGACAGAGTCACAACAATGTAAAAATATTAAAAAAAAAAACCTGAAAAACACACATCTGGCCAATAAACCTCAAACCTTTGCTGTAAATCATAGGCAGGAAGAGAATTTTAAAACAACAATAACAACAACAACTCACAGAAGACTTAGTTTTCCCCTTGACTTCATTACATTCCTAAATGTGCACAGCATTTTATGGTTTCCAAATCATTTTCCTATTCATAGTCTCATCTGATCTTCAAAAACAAAACAACCCTATGAAGTCAACATTCAAGCTATATATCTGAAGACACTGAAATTCAGAGAGAAGTGACTAACCAGACATCATCCAATTTGAAATCAAGGCTTCTGTCTCCAAATTATATCTTTCTGCTACTCATGACTGCTTTATGCATTTCTCAACAAGCCATACTCAGCGCTAGGAACCTGACTGGGCTCAGTACAGACTTGCTATCTGACAGCATTGTTTCCCCTGACCTCTGGCAGCTCAGCCTTGTTTCATGCAAGCCTAGCTCTCCTCCCTTTCTGCATAGCCAAGCCTGTGGCATAGCATCTATTACACATACATAAGTATGTGTCAATCAACTGACTGGTAGCCCTAAACGTCAGTGGCCTTACTCTCAAAGCAGCCCTGGACCTATCAAATGCACTTCAGTGGATAGCATCTGAAAAGGAGGGAATGTGCTCTAAGATACACCTCTGGTGAAGAGCAACACTTCAGCCAATAGTAGCTAACACAATTTCTGTGTCTCTTGGGATCTGGAGACCTAAAAATCATTACTGACTGGAAAGTCCCAATAGCATACATTCAAGGATTAGAAGTGTGTTAGACTCACATCTTATACAAATATTAACTCAACTATGAATCAATAGTAAGAACTAAGACCATAAAACTCTTAGAAGAAAACATGGCGGCAATCTTTATGACCTTAGATTTGGCAATGGATTCTTAGATTTGACACCAAAAGCATGAGCAACAACAACAAAAAGCAGATAATGGGACTCCATAAAAATTAAAAATGACCGTGTATCAAAAGATGATAATTAACTCATAGAGACAGAAGGTAGATTAGAATTTAGTGGGAGCTAAGGGGAAGAAGGGAATGGGGAGTTATTGCTCAATGAGTACAGAGTTTCTGTTTGGGATGATGAAAAAGTTTTGAAATCAGATAGTGGTGATGGTTGTATAACACTGTAAGTATAAATATTGCCAAGAATTATATACTTTAAAATGGTTAAAATGGCAAATTCTGTTATATATTATCACAATTTTTAAAAAACGTAGAAAAAGAAGAAATGATGTACTGATAAATGCTACAATGTGGACAAATCCCCAAAATATGCTAGGGTAAAGAAGTTAGACACAAAAGGCTACATATTGTATGATTCCACTTACATGAAATATCCAGAGTAATTAAATCCACAGAAGGAGTGCAGATGGATGGCTGCCAGGGGAAAGGGAAAATGAAGAAACTGCTTAATAGATAAGGTGTTTTACTCTGAAGTAAGAGAAATGTTTTGAAACTAGATAGAGCTGGTGGTTGCATAAAATTGCCAATGTACTAAACGCCACTGAATTGTTCGATTTACAATGGTTAGTTTTATAATGCTATAACCTTCAACTCATTAAGCTTTTTTAAGTACATGATAGAATTCAGGGAATCACCTGAGCAACAGGAATTGGGCTAAGAGGCAAGGCAAGAAATGGTAAGAAGCCCAGTGACTGCACCAAGAGACATCCAGCAGCAGCAGGAGGAAGCCCCTTGAGAATGCAGTAACCAGAGGCCCCTCCGCATCAGAGAGGGTAGAGGTAAAAGCTGCTGTGATTGAAAGACCCCCATTTAGAGTAGATTAAACCACAGGGAGTTGCTTTCTCTCTCATATAGTACTTTAGCAGTGAGCAGTCCGGGGCAGAGAGTGGAACTCTGCCATCCTCACTCAGTGTGACACTTGCATCTCTAGAACCAGAATGTGCTGCTGCTCTCATTGTGCCCCAGCTGGCAGGAAGGAAAAAGGACAAGAGAAATACTTGCCACTCTTTTTAAGCACATGACCTAAAAGTGGTAGATACGTCACTTCCCCTTAGATCCCACTAGGCCCAACCTGAGCGTGTGACCACACTTAGTTGCAAAAGAGTGACGAAAAGCTGCTATCTGCCCTGCTAAAATTCAGGTGCTCCAGCATTTAAAAAAAGAATGAGAGAGACAATATTGGCAGAGACAACAGTCTCTGCCATCTATACTCACTTTATACATTCTTTATTTTTCTTATTATTTTTCTGATGACACCAAGAACTAATTTCTAAGTCCAGTTACCCTGAGGTAGCTGTGGTTCTTGTTCCATGAAACCCGCTGGCTACGACGGAAAGAAAAGAGATACAAGACAACTATGGACTGCTGCCTCCTACTAGCCTCACACACTGACCAATACCAACACAGCCCTTTGTGGTTGGGTACCTACGGTGTGGAAATAAAATGTTCTTTCTTTTTAAACAATATTTACTTATTTCTGAGAGAGAGAGAGAGACAGCGCAAGCAGGGGAGGGGCAGAAAGAGAGAGATACTCAGAATGCGAAGCAGGCTCCAGGCTCTGAGCTGTCAGCACAGAGCCCGACATACTGCCCTCTCTTTTATTTATGTATTTATTTATTTTTGGTAAATTTTGTTTTATTTTTTATTTTGTTTTTTAATGTTTTTATTTATTTTTGAGAGAGAGAGAGAGAGCATGAGCAGGGGAGGGTCAGAGAGAGAGAGGGAGACATAGAATACAAAGCAGGCGCCAGGCTCTGAGCTGTCAGCACAGAGCCGGTCGCGGGGCTTGAACTCACAAGCTGTGAGATCATGACCTGAGCCAAAGTCAGACACTTAACCAACTAAGCCACCCAGGCGCCCCAAAATTTTCTTTAATATAATCAATGAGAGCCATCTCTGTGCAATACTGGGCTCGGGGTACAGAAAAAAAAATACAGCCCCTGTCTTTAAAAAAATTCCCAATCACAATACAGTGAGGTAACTAACAGAGAAATACCCCAATTATAATTTTAAAAATAATAATAACTTTAAAGTGGGCTGCCTACCTATGGGCAGGGAAATCAGAGGTAGCTTCTAAAACAGTGGTGACACTGGAGCTGAGCACTGAAGGATGAAGAGTTGCCAGACAAAGAAGGAAGGCACTCAAGCAAAATGGAGAGAGGGAATGAAAACACAGATGCTTGCTGAAAAGGCAGTAAGGAGGAGCTAGATCATGGAATGTCATTAACACCAGATTCCACCAAAAGCTTGGCTTTTATAATCTGTGGGGAATGAGAAAGCAACAGAGACTTCTGAGCAGGGAAGGGCCATAGTTAGACTTGTTACATGACTCTGGCAGAAGATAGAAAGAATGGACCAAAAAAAGAGGACAGGCCTGGTATCCTGCAATGCCTAGTCCCATCCCTGACTCCCCTTGATTTTTTTTACTGAAAAAAAAAATCAAGGGGCGCCTGGGTGGCTCAATCAGGTAAGCCTCCTACTTCAGCCCAGGTCATGATCTCATGTTCGTGGGTTCAAGTCCCGCGTTGAGCTCTGTGCTGACAGCTCAGAGCCTGAAGCCTGCTTCCAATTCTGTGTCTCCCTCTCTCTCTGTCCCTGCCCATTCATGCTCTGTCTCTCTCTGTCTCAAAAATAAATAAAACATTAAAAAAAGAAAGAAAGAAAGAAATCCAATTCACATAACACAAAATTGACCATTTTTATTATCAAGTGAACCATCCAGTGGCATTTAGCTCATTCACAATGCTATGTAACTGCTGCAGTTCTTAGTCTTTGACAAAGTCCAGGAAAGCCTACATGACTTCCCTGAGGTCAGACCCCAGCCTCTCATGCATCTCAGCTCAGATGGATAAGCAAGTTCCTTGTGGTTTCCAGCAAACATCTGCCTGCAGTCTCTAGACTGCCAGAGTCTTTTCTAGCCTTTCCTGACCTTAGCTCTCCTGGGAATACAGGGCACAGTGACCAGACACAAATCTGACCATATCTATCTCTTATTTAAAACTTTTCAAGGGGGGAGCCTGAGTGGCTCAGTCGGTTAAGCGTCTGGCTTCGGCTCAGGTCACGATCTCACGGTTTGTGGGTTTGAGCCCCATGTCAGGCTCTGTGCTGACAGCTAGCTCAGAGCCTGGAGTCTGCTTTGGATTCTGTGCCTCCCTCTCTCTCTGACTCTCCCCTGATCACACTGTCTCTGTCTCTCAAAAATAAATTTAAAAAAAAATTTTTTTAAATAAATAAAAAAATAAAACTTTTCAAGGGCAGGGGCACCTGGGTGGCTCAGTTGGTTAAGCATTCAACATCAGATCAGGTCGTGATCTCATGATTTGTGGGTTCGAGCCCCACATTGGGCTCTATGCTGACAGCGCAGAGCCTGGAGCCTGCTTGGGATTCTGTATCTCAACCCTTTCTCTACCTCTCTTCCATTAGCAGGCTGTCTTTTTCTCAAAAATAAATAAACATTTAAAAATTAAAAAAAAAAAACTTTTTAAGGGCTCTGCATTGCCAAAAGAATAAAATCTCAAATCCTTAACATGACATACAAGGCTCTCTGCAATCTGACATCTGATTGTCTCCCTAGCCTCATCTCCTAAGCATGTTGCCCTAAAATTTTCTTCTCACTACATTTCCTTTACCACTTGTGACTGCTCAAACATGCTATTTTCTTTCTCTCACCCTGGGCATGATGTTGCCACCCCCATACCCTTTTCCCCCAGGCTTCAGGAAAGAAGAGTGATGTGAAGCAATTGGCCTGAAGTAACTCTAATGTTATTCCAAACTATCGAAAGGTCTTTCCCAAGGAGAAGAGGAGAAAAATTTCCAAATCATTACAAAACCTTTGTGACTTTCTGTGTGTACAAGCCAAAGGTGTGTTGAAAGGCACACAGGCAGATCTCCCACGGAGGCCTTTTTCCAGGTATGTTGGAGGTTTCTAGCTGTAGCAGCATCACAAGTATCAGTGTATTTCCATGTGAGGAAATGAACAATGCCCAGTTCAGGGCATTCACACTGCCTTTCTCCTGGCATCTAGGCCTATGGTTTACATACTTCATTCAGCAGCAAAGCAATAATGCTTAGACTCCATCTTTCTATAATATTTTATTTGGGCCCAACAGTGTATTAAGTGGAACAGACCTAGGTTTTACAACTTTCTAGCCATGGAATCTTGGGCAAATAATTTTCCTTACTTATAAAATGAGAATAATAGCAGTATCGTGCTGGGATGTGAAGAAAAGTAAACAAATATATATAAAGCACCTAGCAATATACCTGCCCTAAAATATTTCATTCAACAAATATTTACAAAGCATATGTTATGTACCCATCAGTATTCTAGGCACTGACAACTCAGCAGTGAACAAAACTCCCTGCTGTTATGGAACTGACAGGGAGTGGGGGTGAAGGACAAGGGGGAAGGCCTGAGAAATAAATATATCCGAGGGTGATAAATGCCATGGAGGAAAATAGAGAAAGAGGTTGCAGTGTGCTATGGAGAAGGAGTTGCTATTTTTAAATAGAATGATTAAAGAAATCCTCACTGAGAAGATGGCATTTGACCAAAAGATCTGAAAGAAATGAACTAAGGAGCCATGCAGAAAGAGGAGAGAGGGAAGAACAAATACAGAGGACTCAAGGCAAGAACATATCTGTCTTGTTCAAGGAACAGTGAAGAGGCCAATGGGGCAGGTTGAGCAGGTGGAGGGGAGATGAAGATAAGCCAGGGAACTGAGAGTGGAGGACTTTGGCTTTTTCTCTGAAAGACATGGTCCTGAACAAAAGAGCCATGTGACTATATTTACATTTTGCAAGGATCACTTTGACTGCTCTATATAAAACAAACTGTCAGCAGGCAAGGGCAAAATCGGGGAAACCAACTAAAAGGCTATAAAGTCTCCAGGCAAGAGAAAACAGGAGTTCAGATCCAGGTGGTAGTAGTAGAGGTTATAAAAAATGTCTGAATTTCAGATACATGTTCAAGGTAGAACCACTAGGATCTGCTGACAGATCGAACGTAAGTGTAAAACTTGTTAAGTTTAAAATGCTGATTAGACACCCAAAATGTCAATTAAGATGTTAGATACACAAGTCTAAAGTTCAGAGAAGCCTGAGCTGGAAACACAACAGATGATAATTAAAACAACGGAAATGGCTTCTAAATGGCATTTGTTTATTACATAAGAATGAAATACCCAATGAATAGTAACTGCTTTTATAACCCTTTGTTTTCTTAAGGTGCTAGAAATACTTGCCAACTCTTAGCATAAACAAAACTTCGGTGCCCAACATCTAATCCCTTCACCAATCCCTTATGACAATCTGACTTTCTGCTCTGCATTTCTTCCTCATTCTCTTCCTTCCTTTCAAATTTTTGATTAAAACATCAGATAAGGGTGCCTGGGTGGCTCAGTCAGTTGAGCATCTGACTGGATTTCAGCTCAGGTCATGATCTCAGTTCACGGGTTCGAGCCCCACGTCAGGCTCTGCACTGACAGCATGGAGCCTGCTTGGGACTCTCTCTCCCTCTCCTTCTGCCCCTCTCCCTGCTCACACACATACACTCCCTCTCAGAATAAACAAACTTTTTTTAAAAAATCAGATAAATGGGGGCATCTACAAGAGATAAATGTTGGAATAACATGCGGATCAAGAGATCAGGCCCCTTCCCTACAAATGACCATATGTCATTACTTCTCATTGCCATGTAGTACTCCATTGTGTATATATACCACATCTTCTTGCTCCACTCATCAGGTGATGGACATTTAGGCTCTTTCCATGTTTTGGCTATTGTTGGCATTGCTGCTATGAACATTGGGGTACATGTGCTCCTATGCATCAGCATTTCTGTCTCTCTTGGGTAAATCCCCAGCAATGCTATTGAGGGGTCATAAGGGAGTTCTATGGATAGTTTTTTAAGGAACCTCCACACTGTTTTCCAGAGTGGCTGCACCAGTTTACATTCCCACCAGCAGTGTAGGAGGGTGCCCATCTCTCCACACCCTCGCCAGCATCTAGGGTGTCATGCTAAGCGAAATAAGCCAGGCAGAGATGGACAGAAACCATATGTTTGCACTCATAGGTCTAACAGGAAAACAGGAGAAACCTAATGGAGGACCAGGGAGAGGGGAAGAGGGAAAGAGAGTTGGGGAGAGAGAGGGATGCAAAACTTGAGAGACTATTGAATGCTGAAAATGAACTGAGAGTTGAAGGGGGAGTGGGAGGGGGGAAAAGAGGTGGTGGTGATGGTGGAGGGCACTTATGGGGAAGAGCACTGGGTGTTGTATGGAAAAAAATTTGACAATAAAATATTATGGAAAAAAAAGAGAGAGAGAGAGAGATCAGGGCCCACATCACGCTCTGTGCTGGCAGCACGGAGCCTGCTTGGGATTCTCTCTCTCCCTCTTTCTCTGCCCCTCCACCACTCATGTGCTTGTGCCTTCTTTCTCTCTCTCTCTCTCAAAATAAATAAACCTAAAAAAACCATCAGATAAGTAGGGACACCTGGAAGAGCACATCAGAAGAACATGCGATTCTTAATTTCGGGATCCTGAGTTCAAGCCCCACATTCAGTGTAGAGATTACTTAAAATTTTTTAAAAATCAGGTAAGTGGAGGCATTGTGGTATTAAGTGGTAAAAGCACTAATTCTATAGTTGGACAGACAGGTTTGAATCCTCTCCCTTAGCCATGTACGAGTTCTACAACCTTTGAACTATAATTTTCCTAGTAAAATGAAGGTGATAGTACCTGTTACAAGAATGTTGTAATGACAGTACATCCATTCATTCATCAGGTATTTACTGAGCATCCATAACGTGCCCAGCACTATGCTTAATGCTAGGGCTACAGCAGTAAACATCAAAGGTACTACTGTGCTCGTGGAGCTGACAGCCCAAGAGACTATAATACTTCTAAACAACCAAGGCAAAATCTCAAATTTTTTAATAGTTTATTGCCAAGTTGGTTTCCATATAACACCCAGTGCCCTTCCCCACAAGTGCCCCCCTCCATGATCAACACGCCCCTTCACCTTTCCCCCTCCCTCTTCAGCCCTCAGTTTGTTTTCAGTATTCAAGAGTCTCTCATTATTTGCCTCCCTCCCTCTCCCTAACTTTTACCTCCCCTTCCCCTTCCCATGGTCCCCTGTTAGGTTTCTCCTGTTAGACCTATAAGTGCAAACATATGGTATCTGTCCTTCTCTGCCTGACTTATTTCGCTTAGCATGACACCTTTGAGGTCCATCCACTTTCCTACAAATGGCCATATTTCATTCTTTCTCATTGCCATGTAGTACTCCATTGTGTATATATGCCACATCTCCTTGATCCACTCATCTGTTGATGGACATTTAGGCTCTTTCCATGTTTTGGCTATTGTTGACAGTGCTGCTATGAACATTGGGGTACATGTGCCCCTATGCATCAGCACTTTTGTATCCCTTGGGTAAATCCCTAGCAGTGCTACTGCTGGGTCATAGAGGAGTTCTATTGCTAATTTTTTGAGGAACCCCCACACTGTTTTCCAGAGCGGCTGCACCAGTTTACATTCCCACCAACAGTGCATGAGGGTGCCCGTTTCTCCACATCCTCGCCAACATCTGTAATCTCTTGATTTGTTTAATTTAGCCACTCCAACCAGTGTGAGGTGGTATCTCAGTGTGGTTTTGATTTGTATTTCCCTGATGATGATTTTAAGATTTTAAAAATCTTAAATTTTTAAGATCATCTAAAGAAATAAATATGTGAAGAGCATCACACAGTACCTGGGAAGTAGTAGGTCCTAAACAAATCACCACCCTTATTATTTTACAATTAAAGTATGTAAATCCTCATAGAACAATACACTTTTAGAATTGCAATGATGTTTAGAAATCAAAAGGTCCAACTCCCTCCTTTAACAGATGAGCAGAATAAACTTACTCGGGACACCTGTTCAATCAGGCTGTGAGCCAGGTGTATGGGACACAGGGATAAAACACAGTCCCCACCTTATGTCAAGTAAATATGCAAGGGAAGTGGCCTGCCTGGGGTAACCTATCTGCTCACTTATACTGGAAATCATGTCTTCTAATTTTCAATGTTTTGCTCTTTCCACGGATTCAAAATTACTCCATTTGAATAAAAATACTTGCCAGGAAAAACCTATCATGTGCCCTGTGCCAAAGAGAGTGGCATCCTACAACTTGGCAAGTCCTCACAGGTAGTCTGTCAAAAAGAATAGCTTGGACTTAGAAGGTTATCCTTTTTGCTCTGTAAATTGTCAACAACAGGGCTAGGTAGGAAATTACTGAAAGATGGAGAAACAAAAAGTGAAAGCCAATGGCTAAGCAGAGAGAAAACAGAGCAAGGCAAGACCAAGACCTTTCTCCTCTACTCCAGAGATTAAGTCCCATTTCTCCCAGGGTAGGGCCAGTCACAGAGCACTAACTTTATCACTCTGGACCATCCATCCCTCTGCACCCCCTTCCAAGGCCTCCTTTAGAGTCTTAAGAATAGAACTTCTAATGGAAAAGACAGCACAACAGAGTGGAAAGAGCACACCTTGTAGGTTCACAGACCTCAGCTGAAACATTGGCTCTACCTCTAAATGCCTGAATGTTTCTTAATTCGTCTATTTTCACATGGAAAATGGTGATATAGTGTACTTACTTCCGGAAGTTGTGGTTAGCATTAGAATTCTGTTCAGTGTTTCTAGAAAAAAGCCTAGCATGCAGAGTTTAGTCAATATATGGTCCTACATTAATTATTATTAACATGAAGGTCTCCAGTGTCTGCCCTACACGCTTTCTTGTGACCCAGGCTTCAACACAGCATCACGGTGTAGGGTTCCCACAGTAACTTGAGGCTCTGAGAGAGGCATGGCACCTTCATCGGCTGCATTTCTCTATCTCTCCTCCCTCAACCTGCACCAGCTCAGCTCCCCACTCCACTCTGACAACTTCGAAAAAACAAAATCTTTGAACCTGCCTTCCCTGGTTCCTCTTCAAAATGTCACCTTCTTTCCTTCCTTCCCTTACTACTATATTTCTCAAACGAGAAGTCAATACTTGCAGTCTCTGTCCTCACCTCCTACCCCTCCCTAAGCCACAGCCCTGTCTAGCTTCGGTCCCCACCCCTCTACTGAAACTGTCACCAGGTCACCAATGACTCAGTAGCTTCATTTCAGGACTCACCCTCCTTGTTCTCTGCTTGACAGATACTTACCCTCTTTTAAAAAATCTTCCCATTCCTGGCTTCCCAGACAGAATTTTCTCCTACCTCTCTGGTTGCTACTCCTCAGACTCCTTCCCTGGCTTTTCTGTCTACACATATCAGAGTTACCCTGGGCTCTATCCTCAACCTCCATCCTTTCCCCACTTTATGGATTTCACTCAGGTAATTTCATCTCTTTCTAATGGTTTCCACTCTCATTTAGAAATCATTCCCATAGCTGTGTTTCTACCTCTCTCAAAAGCTCCAAAACTCTTATCTTCTCTCCCAAGTAGCAAATGCCACCCATAGGCATCTCAAAACCAACATTAACTCTGCACACCAGCTCTCCAGCCTGTATTCTCACATGTGAATGGCATCACACTAATTAACACCCAGTCACCTAACACTTCCTTGCCTTTCACTCACAAAATTTCAGTCAATCCCCAGGACCAATGCCCTGTTCCAGCCTCATCATTTGCAACTGCTTCTCTGCCTCTAGTTTATCCATTCTCAGCCTCCTGAGCACAGGTATCAACAAGCTCTTTCTAAAACGCTACTCTAACCAAGTCACTCTCCATCTAGGATAAAGCTCAACTCCAATAGGATGTAAGCTCATTGCCATTCAGAATCCCTTTTGAGCAGCCCAACAGTCAGTCCAGCACCAGGAACAACTTACCATTCCCTGAGCATGCAATGTACTTCCTCACACTGCCTAGTACACTTCTGGTCATTCTTAAAGATCCACCTTAAATATCTCTGAAGCCTTCCCGGACTCCCTCTTGCTAAGCATTTAGACTCTTCTTCCTTTCTCCCAGTACATCGTCTATGTTCCTCTACTGTAGCACTTGTGACACTATACGGAGTGCACTTGCTTATATGCTTATCTTTTCAGTAATCTGTGGACTGCTCAAGGACTAGGACTATGTCTGTCACATCTCTGTTACCCAGCCCACTTACCCAGTCTCTCAAGATAAACAAGCAGACTGACTATCAACCATGACTGTCCCCCCTATCAGGAGAGCAAACTCTAATGGCAACAGGAAGTCTTAATATTTCCCCTCTTGCAAATGGTTCCAGATGTTGCTTGGACTCTGACCCCAAAGGAGGGATTCCTGACCTGATTCCTGGGGCCCTTCTGCCTGGAACAACCTGTCCAATAGGGATAGAAGAGTTTCCTGTAGATTAAAATTCTTTAGAAAATAATTTCCAAAAAATGGGCTGATTACAAATAGGGCTGGCCATTGCCAGATCCATCTCAGGAAGTCATGTGTGAAATAGCTTCAAGACCTTTACATACTTTCAAAAGTAACTAAGGTGAGTACTACAACAACCTATGGCTAATCTTCTTGCCTTCAATTCCATCCTTCCTTGGGAAATTGCCTTGCACCATGCTACTTGCAACAAGTTGCTTCACTAGTCAGAAATCCATGATGGCTTCTCACCGCCTAAACTGCATAGCATGGTAATTAAGAGCAAGGACCCTGGAAACATATCATCCAGGCCCCACCGCTTCTTAACCATGTGAGTGTGAGCAAGTTAAGTTCTGTGGGCCTTTGTTTTGTCCCCTATAAAATAAGGAGATAATAGTACTTACCCTCTTAGGATTGGTATAAAAATTAAACACCCTAATAATAAGAATTAAATAATAAAAATTTAAATGAGCTTACCACTAAAACTACTAATAACAGTGCCTAGTTTGGGTACCTGGGTGGCTCTGTTAAGCATCCAACTCTTGGTTTTGGCTCAGGTCATGATCTCACAGTTCGTGAAATCTAGCCCCACATCAGGTTCTGCACTGACAGCATAGAGCCTGCTTGGGATTCTCCCTCTCCCTCTCTCTCTCTAACCCTTCCCTGCTTGCGCTCTCTCTCTTTCACAAAACAAAAAGTAAATTCTTAAAAATAAATGCAATATTAAAAAAAAAAAGAACCTGGCTTATGGTAAGAACTTAGTAAATTACGTGTAAACAAATTCAGGTTTCAAGTCCCACTGTCATTCATAGCCCAAAACAGAACTGTTGCCTGACCCATTTCACATGCTACAACTCACCAATTCCAATTCTTTTCGCTTCTGAATTGATCACTTATGATTCTTTGCCTCTACCTACAACATGAATCCCCATGTCCCCAGACCCTCCCTCTGTCCTTAGCTGCAAATTCCCTCTGGCAGTGCTACCTGCAGCAGCCCAGAAAACACTCCCTCAGCAGAACGGCCATGGTGGCGCCATATCTAAGAGCAATACAGGATAACACCTTCACCTTAGCAGTCTGTTATCTATGCTCACTTCCTACCAGCACTCAGATCATTTTTACAATCCAAGTGCCTCCCTGAACTTCTGCAGTATATAGACCTTAAACACAGTCTTAGAGACTAAGTCACACCATTTCCAGGAAGCCTGCTAAACTACAGTGATCCTCAACTGCTGAAGTCTTCGTCTGTAATGTACTTCCCCACTCATATCATCCAATCATCTCTACCAGATGAAGTTTCACAAGACAGTGTCTGCTTTCCAGCACTACATCCCCATTATCCTAGTAGAGTGATACATTAAATGTTTAATAAATATTTACTGAATGTACTTAATCTAACCCAACTTCTTCATCTTTAAATAAGAAAACTAGGATTGAGAAAATGGAAGTACCTGCATCAAAGTAGAGTGAGGACTGGAACCCAGAACTCTGTAAGACTGAAATTACTTAATGCCATCCACCCCCAACCCACTTCTAGGCCACCTGCAATTCACAAAAGAGCAGACAGATAGTTCCCTGATGGAACTAAGCATTGTTCCCACAAAGCAGGGCACTTATCTTCCCCTCCAGAAGCAAAAGACTGCCAGCAATAGAGGCTTGATTAGCTAAATCTACCATTGATTCTGGGACATAACCAAGGACTGGTGGATTACCCAACATCCACCTCTCTGTTGCAACATCCCAGTCTGTGAAAAGAAGGGTAGCCCTCGGACCAAAGGATGGGTTGCCATTCTACTTTTCCAGGCCCTACTAACAGAAAAATAGGAACCCACTTTGTGTTCATTTACTTAATTAGAAGTATTCCGTGGAACACTAGCATCTTATGTAATGTCAATAGATGGGGGTTTTGAGGGGGTAGGGAGGGTGGTGTAGAGAGGGGGTCAAAATTCTATAACTAAAAAAAGAAAAAATGTAGGAAGGGCACCTGACTGGCTCAGCCCATAGACAACGCAACTCTTGATCCAGGGTCATGAGTTTAAGCTTGAAAAAAGGTAGAAAACCCTGAATCCCTTTCCTTATCATATTAAAACCTCCAGCTTTTCCAAACTTGATGTCAAAGGTCTTTCAAAATACCTATTTTCTTTTCATATGATAGTGATGTTCTGAAGAACATTTATTTTCTTTCATTTACTTGTTTCTTTGGAGAACACTTATTTTATGAGAGAAAAGGAGCACATGCACACATGCAGGGGAAGGGCAGGGGAGGGGCAGAGGGAGATGGGAAGGGGGTGAGGGGGAGCAGAGAGAATCTTAGGCGGGCTCCACACCCAGCATGGAGCCTGATAAGGGGCTCCATCTCACCACGGTGAGATCATGATCTGAGCTGAAATCAGGAGTCAGACGGTTAACAAACTGAGCTACCCACGTGCCCCTGAAGGACACTTATTTTAAAATGTATATTTTGGCTCAGTCGGTTAAGCCTCCGACTTCGGCTCAGGTCAGATCTCACATTCGTGGGTTCATGCCCCATGTCGGGCTCTGTGCTGACAGCTAGCTCAGAGCCTGGAGCCTGCTTCCGGTTCTGTGTCTCCCTCTCTCTCTGACCCTCCCCCTCTCATGCTCTATCTCTCTCTGTATCAAAAAAAAAGAAAAAAGAAAATGTATATTTTATAATGAACACTTATTTATACAAATGTATAAAGGTATTGTTATTGCACAGTTCCCCAAATGGACAGGATCCTAAAGTAGGAAAGAGCACCTGTACTACTTGGACTACTAAAATCACATTACTTTCTCCAGCACAATAAGCTTGGGAAAAGTTTACCTAGATTCAGATCTGCCTGCTAACTTTCTATCATTATACTACTATATTCCTTGACAGTTGTTTATTCTAAAAAAATCCTTACTGGGCTGCAGATGCAATGCTAGGTACAAGGGATACAAGGAAGTGTAAGATTTAGTGATCTCTGCCCTCATGGAACTCATAATTTGGTGAGGCTCATTGCTATGACAGGGGGAATGAGAACATAGAAATAGCCAGAGGGAAAGGAGGCGATGGGAGCTTGAGGGGTGCGCTAATATGTGGTGGTCAGGGAAGTTGCCAGGAAAGGCTTTTGAGAGAAGTGTGTTCTTCAGCTAGTCTAGTGATAAAGAACATGGGCTCTAGGGGAATAGACCAGTTTCTAAAGGGGGCAAGCTTCTTGCCTGTCCAATGAAGAGGTAGGAGAGGAAAGAGGGGTCTTTATCAGAATCCCAGGGACTGAACAGAGATGCTCTAGGGAGCACAAGCCAGGTTGGGTGACCTTCAGATAAAAACAGTTGTCCTCCAACAAGCAATTAAATGGAAGTTTTTACTTTGACAGAATCTTAGGCCTCAATGGAATATTCTGAAATCACTTAAACAAACTCCACTTTATTGATAATAAGAGGTCCTAAGAGATCCTGGCTTCATTTGTCCCTACTTGAGCTGAATACAGGAGAAACACAGGTTTGACAATGATAGCTATAATGGTTGACATTTAATGAGAGCTTTTTATGTGTCAGGCAATCTGCTAAATGTTTAACATGAATTATCTCATCTTAATCTTCACAACAGCCCTTTGAGGTAGATAATATGATTATCTCCATGTTATAGATAAGGAAGTAGGCTCAGAGAGGTTAAGCAACTTGACCAAAGTATTTATTACTAGCAAGAGATGAGACCTAGGCAGACTGACCCCAGGGCCTATGTTCTTCATCACTAGACTAGCTGAGGTACCTACTTCTCTGGGAAGCCTCCTCCTCCAGATCCTCTCCCATGAAAGATTAGAGGCCCCCGAGCTCCCACTGCCTCCTATCCCTCTATCTGCTGCTGGTCCCAATTCCCTCTAATGTAGTAGTGAACCGTCACCAAAATTATGAGTTCCATGAGGGTGGAGATTACTGACTATCACACATTCTAATATCCCTTGTACCTAGCATTACATCTGCAGTTCAATAAATAGTTTTAGAATAAACTGGCAAGGAATACAGTATAATAATAGAAAGACATGGGCTCTAAAGTCAAATAGACTTACTGATTCCAGGCACTGCCACTTCTTAGCTATAACCTTGGCTAAGTCACTAGAGCACTGTGGGGTTCAGAGTAGTAAAATTGTTTACCACATAATGTTGTGAGAAAGCTAAGCTAAGCACCCTCCACAGTGCCTGGCACATAAAAGCTACCCAATTTTACTTACCATCCTCTACCTTTCCCCTTGTCCTTCATATACTGGTAGAAAGACCTCTAGTCTGGGAATCCAGAGTCCTTCTCCTTTCTGAGCTTCAATTTCCTCATCTACAATTCACAGACTATCGGTTCAGAACAAATGAAGTAAAACGTGCCTGAGTGGTTAAAAAGCACTGCGCAGATGGAAGGAATATTTGTCATTCCACCTAACTAGCTTTTGATATCAGCCTTTAACCGCTCTACATAGAATTGTGTTGAAGCTCACAGGAGAAGGGAGATCTCTCAAAGACCTGAAAGCAGTAAAAGTATTTGCACTGTCACCAGGAGAAGGAGCCAGTCTCGCTGAGGAGTTAAGGAGCTAAGGAGCTGAGGTAAGACACTGCCAAATGGCTTTGCTCCAGCAGTCCCTAGCTAATTAAGGTCTTGCTCCCCTGCCCTGTCTGCCTGTGACCTCTGCAAAGGCTAGAGAACACCAAGTGCTCCACAGCAGCTCTTCTCTTGGCCAGAGTGACATAAGTTATTGCTGGCCAAGGATCAGCCAAAGCTATTGCAAAGAGGTTCCTGCCCTTGGCCTTCCTTAGAACAGGGCCAAAAACAAGGAGCCATCAGGCTGTCCTGTGGTTATCAGTTTAGGATTCCTAAGAGTCAGCCTTAAACATAGCTACCAAGACCTTGGGCCTGGAACATGTCAGATGGGACAGAAATGAAGCCTAAACAGGCAGGCCATTTGGATAGACTAGAGAGTCCCCTTATGGTATGGAATAAGGAATAAGGATAAGGGTCTGTTCCTCCCATTCTCAGCTAGAAGTGTCTAGTCTTAGATGCTGCTAAGGCCACTTTTCAGGCTCTTCTTCAGGCCTAGGCCCCAGGGACTTAACCACCTCCTTTGTTCATTAGATCAGAACTCTGATTCTACCCCTTAGAGCTCCCTCCCCCAGGCCTGGCTCTAGAGTAAGACAGTCCATCCATTTACTCTTTAAGTTAAAACATATGGGCCCTTTTTGTTGTAAGGGTTTAACTGTTGCGTTGGGAAAGACTGTAGGCCCAAAACCGCACACATGAGGAAGTAAAGATGGTTTAAAAAGTTTTAGAAGTTAGTTACAGGCACTGTCCCCACTTCAGAGTTCCTAGTTCCTGTTGTAGTTGGTGCTTTTAGAGAACAGTTACAACGCATGGTTTTCAAACTTTATTTTTGAACATTACAACACTCTCTTTCAAATGCAGTTCAAATTAAATCTAATTAGGAGTCTCCATATCTAATTTAGATCTCTAATGAAATAATGGATCCAGGTAGAAAACATCAATGGCTCCTAAAATCATGAGGGGAAAAGTTGATAGCAAATATTTTAACAAATAGATCAAATGACCACTATCTGAACCCACTCATCAATCTTAACATTACAGAGAGAAAAAAGATATAGTTAGACATCCTTCAAAAAGAAAAGAGGGACACCTGAGTGGCACTCTTGATTTTGGCTCAGGACATAATCTCACAGTTTATAAGAGGAAGCCCCATGTCAGGCTCTGCACAGACAGAGCAGAGCCTGCTTGGGATTCTCTCCCCTCTCTCTGCCCTTCCCCTGCTTGTGCGCTCACTCACGCTCTCTCTCTCTCTCTCAAAATAAATAAACAAACTTTTTAAAATTTTTTATTTATTTATTTTCAGAGAGACAGAGACAGTGCAAGCAGGGGAGGGACAGAAAAAGAGAGAATCCCAAGCAGGCTCCACACTGCCAGCAAAGAGCGAGACGCAGGGCTAAAACCCATTAACTGCAAGATCATGACCTGACCTGAAACCAAGAGTCAGAGACTCAACCAACTGAGCCATCCAGGTTCCCTGTTATAATCAACAGTTTTTAAAAAGAAAGCGGTGCCTGGTGGCTCAGTTGGTTAAACATCCAACTCTTGATTTTGGCTCAAGTCATGATCTCATGGATCATGGGTTCAAGACCCACATTGGGCTCTACACTGACAGCAAGGAGCCTGCTTGGGATTCTCTGTCTCCTCTCTCTCTGCCCTTCCCCAATTCATACACACACTCTCTTTCTCTCAAAAATAAACATTTTTAAAAAGAAAGAAAATAAAGCAAACCTGAATCTTATCAAGCTCAAGATCCAACTACCAATAGTACCATACAGAGGACATAGGAACATGTTAAGTGCCATCATAGAGAAAGAATCAGCAAAATCCAGAAACTGGGAAAAACTTCCAGACAAATGATTCACTTTCTTCAGTAGAGCATTGCAAGGAAAAGTAAAAATGGGAGGCGGGGAGGGAAGCAATGAATTAGAAGAAACTCAAGGTTTAGATCAAACAGAAAAAAGAAATGAAAGACATCCAAACTGACATTGGCAAACTGTCTCATCCAAACGGGAAAGGATGTAAAACTATCACTATTGCTGATGACATAATATACATAGACCTTCATTGGACACTGATATGAACAAATCAACTTAAAGACCTACAGATTGATGATATTAAAGAATTATTATTACATTTTTAAGTGTGATAATCATATTGTGGTTATATTTTCAAATACAATGCTTTTAGAAATACATAATAATGTTCATGGATGAAATAATATGGCTAGAATTTGTTCAAAATAATCCAAAAGGGGACACCTGGTTGGCTCAGTCAGTTGAGCATCCAACTTTGGCCATGATCTCCCAGTTTGTGAGTTGGAGCCCCACATCTGGCTCTGTGTTGACAGCTCAGAGACTGGAGCCTCCTTCAGGTTCTGTGCTCACACTCTGTCTGTCTATCTCAAAAATAAACATTTTAAAAATATATTTTTAAAACATTTTAAAAAATAATCCAAAGGGATGGGAGGGTAAAGATGAAACAGGATTAATAAGATTGGCCTCAAGTACATAACTGTAAATGGGGAGTAACGTGCACATGGGGGTTCATTATACTGCCCTCTCCGGTTTTGTATATGTTTAAAATTCCCATAATAACAAAGATCTTTTCAAGTTAAAAGATAAGCTGAATATGGAGGGGCTATGGTTGAGACATGTGAGAAAAGTCTAGAGTTCTTCCCAATGACTCACTTCTTCCACAGTGATCCCTGAGGCAGCTTGGGGAGCCTTAGAATACCTAGAAAACAGTTTGAAACCAATGCTGCATTATAAGGAATACAGAAACCTGAGTAAAAGAACTGGCTTCAAATCTTGGCTCTGCACTTTAATCGCAGCGTGACACCTTTAAAAAGTCACCCTCTGAGCTTCTTCTTACCCTTGTGCAAATAGGGCTACTCCCCAGGATAGCAACAAGGATCAAATAAAAGAAGAAATTAAAATTCTTTGTATTCTGAAAGTATATATGATCATCATTATAACTATTTAGGTAGAAGATAATTTGCCTTTTATTCCTGACACTAAAGTTACTCAACCCCCATCCCATCCCAACCTTCATGCCAATCCCTTCCCATATTCAGAAAACACATATGAAGTTCTGTGAAGACATGAGAGGCAGCAGGAATTAAGGTTCAACTCTGCGGCCAACCGCTGTGTGCCTGGCCAGCTATAGTGTGAGTGTGTGCACGCGTGTGTGTGTGTGTGTGTGTGTGTGTGTGTGTGTGTGTGTAGGGGATAGGGGGAGGGCAGTAATAGGAAAGTTCCCTAGAGATTACTGAAAATTACCCTCAGACCAGGCTTCAGGTATCTAACTACCAATCGTGAATGACAAAAAATAAGTAAGTATAAGACACTGGTGAAAAAGGCCAGCCACTGGAGAAAAAAAAATTTTTTTATGTTAATAACAGTTTAGCTGCCTATTTCTGACTCAGAAATAATGAAATCCATCCTTTTTATCAACGCTTAGATTCTATTTTCCTTCCACACCCCTCCACATTTTGAATGATTTTGCCTATAAACAAAGTGCACTTATTGAGAAATAATTCGTTTTCAGCTGTGTTTATTATCACTACTTTTTCTTTTCAAAATGCTGATCCAGATTTCAACCAACCACATACAATAATCAAGGCTTCATAACAATATTTTGAAATCACACACCTCACCATCCTGGCTTTGATACTAATGAGCAAGAAAGTGAAAGTAAACATGTAGACATTCAAGCACTGCGCTGTGCTACCAGTTGCTTAGTTGGCTGTACACTTGTGTCCAAGGTCGTTCACTCACCGGACAGGTTTATGTCCTATGATGCCATCAACTGCCAGTCAAAGCACTGATCAGCAAGAGCAAGCTAACATAATTAAAACCAAAAGCAAAGGCACTTTTATTGTAAGTAAACGTACAATTTCCCTTAGGCTTATTGAACTACTAAAAGCCAACTCAAATTCATTTATTCATTCAAAAACAAATATTTATTAAGTGTCCCTGTCTAATACCCTATGGTAGACACTAAGGACAAAATGAATAAGACATAGTCCCTGGCCTCAAGTGATTACACAAATACACTCATGGACCCCATAGTTACCAGGGACCACAGGCCACCAAAACTGTGCTGGAAGAGGTGACATTTTTATTCCCTTATGAACACAAACAACTTGTGAAACGGCAACCTGCTTCAAGATGTACTTCCCCAAAGCACAGGCTCTATCTGTAGGTGCCAGCTGTTCCACCACTAGAAAACTCAAGAAAATGGTTTCTAAGAACAAGATCTTTGACGACAATTCAACAGACATTTCCTCAATTTCTTTTTGTCCTTGGGCACTGTGCTGAATAAGGGACGAGCAAACTGTGGTTCTCAGGCCAAATATCCAGCCCAACACATGTCTGCAAATACAGTTTATTGGAACACGTTCATGCATGTTCATTTACGTACTGTCTATGGCTGCTCTCCTGCAGCAACTTGCTGCTTTGACAAAAAACCATGCGGTTCATCAAGCCTAAAATATTTACTGGCTGGTTCCTTACAGAAAAGGTTTGCCGACCACATGCCAGACTCTGAATATGCAGACATGTATCTGTATCTTGATCTAGGTGGTAGTTATAAGAGTATACACATAGGTAAAAACTCTTCAAGCATTTCATTCATTTAATCATAGTTATGCCATAACGCAATACTTTTTTTAGTGAAATAAAGAGCACTCAGTCCTTGCTCTGTAGCAACTCAAAATGTGGTAGAAAGCCATGAAAGTAAGCAATTGCAATACGATAGTGATAAGAAGCACAATGAAGAGTTATACTAATTATATAGTGATGGCCCAAAAGAGAAAATAAATAACCTAACTAGGTACACAAGGCCAAGTCTTCATAGAAGATAACTGAGGTATATCTTGAAGAATGAGTACATATATGCCAGGAGGGCAGTGCTAGGGGAAGAAGATGGAGGTAAAAAGGAGAGGTCATTCCAAGAAGAGAGAACAGCATATACAAAGGCTCAAATATGCAACAACAACAACAAACCCCCAAAACAACAGAACATGGCATGGCTTTGGGAAATAACAAGTAGTTCACAGAAACACTTAGGTAAGGTCCTAGTGAAGCAATGTCAAAAGATGAGCCTGGAGCCAGACAAAGGGGTCAGACCATGGAAGGCCTCGTGTGGAAGGTCACCACACATGAGTGGCCATGTAATTTATGGTCTAAACAGGGTTACTGAGAGTAAAAGAGAGACAGAAAAATAACTGTAAATAAGGACTATCCCAAGAAAATATGATATTTACCATATTAAAGAACTTGAACTTTAGCCTACCAGATATGACAAGTTAATACAGGAATTTAAAGAGAAGAATACCAAGATGCATGCTTTAAAAAGAGTGTACTTCATCTATTTATTTCATTTAACCTATATGGAGAGTACTTACTATGTGCCAGGCACCACCCTAAGCACTTTACAAATATTACTTAGTAATCCTCATAACTACCTTATGAGAGAGATCGTATCATTATCCTCATTATTGAGATAAAAGGCACAGGTCAATTAAGTAACTTGCCCAAAGTGGCACTGATATAATAGGTGGCAGGGCAGTCAGTCCCAGAGTTTGTACTACTCCTATCCACCTCGGGACCCACCTTTGACATCTCCTCAGAGACTCCTGAGCCCTCACATGGTGTGAGGTCCCTCTGTACAGGGACCCACACCGCTCTGCACTTTCTCAGAGCACTCGTCATATTTCCAATCACTTGTTTAAAAATCTATCTCCACTGGACTGTAAAAATCTGTAAGGTCAGGGTTGAGATTATCTTGTTTACCACTGTATTCCCACAGCCTGATACATTTATTAGCCCTCAATTTAGAAACAGGATTAATAAAAGCCAACATTTATTGAACACTTACTCCACGCTAGGCACTGTTCTGAGAGGTTTAAACATATTAATTGATTTAAGAGAAATTGAGTAAGCTATTCAAAGGTCACAAAGCTAGTAAAAAATTGAGCCAGGATTCTGGATCTAGTTCAATGCTCTTTACTTTATACTGTGCCACCTTTTTTAATTGAAAAAATAAAAATATTACTTAATAAAATTAGTATCTGTGGTATCTACACAGTACCTGGCACTCAGCATACATTCCAAAAATAAATAACTCAGGTGCTTAGGAAAAAACAACCTGTTACCACATCTCTCCCCTCCCAAAGAGGCAGCCCTCACCCACAGAAATATACGCATATATCCAGATCACTGGGGAGGCAGCATAGTGCAATGGTTAAAAACATAAGTTTTGGAATTAGAACATGAAATTTCTAATTAGGCTGAGTCCCACTTATACCAATTACTACTAGATATGTGACCTTAAATTCCTCATTTATAAAATGAGAATAACAAAATCTATCTCACTGGCTACTATGATGATTAAGGTAAATACATAATTGTACATAACACAAAAGTACTCAATATACATTTTTATCTTAACAATTAACATAATAATTTTTATTGTTATTAACTGTCTGATTAGTTAGTGGTGGACTTAGCTGTAGCTCAGAGTTCCTGTGATCTCCTGCTAGGTACCTTGGGACTCCACCCCTCCCTAAGTCTTATACCAAAGTTGACTATATTACAAGTTTTAGAGCTCAAGTGGGTATTGTACATGAACAGAGTGTTTCATGGAGCTTTAGATGTCTGGCCCAATGCCTGACAAGGTGAATATCCTAAGGTTGGGGTCCTGAACCCATTGCTTAAGTCAGGCCTTCCAGAAGCAAAATCAGGAAACCACTATCTCTAACTGACTTGGCTGACAATGAAAAACACCACCCTAGAAAATATATTTAAATACAATATTCTCTCAGGGCACCTGTATGGCTTAGTAGCTTGACCGTCCAACTTTGGCTCAGGCCATGATCTTGTTGTGGTTCGTGAGTTCGGGCCCCACATCAGGCTCTGTGCTGCCAGTGTAGAACCTGCTTGGGATTCTTTCTCTCCTTCTCTCTCTCTGCCCCTCACCCACATGCACTTTCTCTTTCTCAAAATGAATAAACTTTTTTTTTATGGAAAAAAAAATACAACATCTTCTTGAGCTTATAAGAGTTCAGCCAAAGTCTACTGTCAGGCTAGAAATGCTGATTTAGTCCAAGAGACTGACCAAGAGAAGCCTGGGGATTCTGTCACTGCGGCTGGATCTAACAGTGGTGCCAGAGAAAGTTTTAGAATTTTGAGGTGCCATAAAATACTCTCCATAATCTCAGTGACAAACTTAATTCAAAGCCTCCCAGATGCCCAGCCTTATATTAGATCTGATCACAGAAATCACAACTTGGGAAAATAAGGTGAATATCCAGAGATCAACATGTGGGTGGGTCCCGGCTTTCAGACTCTAATACGCCTATCTATCATTGGCCTCATTTTACAGATAACGCAGCTGAGGTCCAGACTAGGTAAGTGACCCAAGTCTAAGTGATGGCAAGAAAAAAATAAGCACCTAGTCTCAAGGAGTAACAATTTTAATGACAAGGTAAGACTCATAAAACTATCAAAACACATGGTTGGGTAGTAAGGAAGACTACCTTGAGGAGCTGCAGGTATGGAAAAGAAGAACAAGAGCTGAGGTTCAGGAGGCCTCACAGTGAAGTTCCTGGTCACCACACCCCTTAACAATGTAAAAGGGTCCTTCCCTGATTTCATGGCTCCTTTTCACGCAGATCCTATGACATCGATTCACCTATCACCCCCCTTAGATGGTAGTTCCTCAAGGTTATGCCCAGTTTCTTATCCTTATCTGTGTTATCAGCACCCTACTTAGGCATAGAGATGCGCTTCCTGCCAACTTCAGTTGTGCTCACAGCATAGAGCCTGCTTGGAATTCTCTCTCTCCCCCTCTCTCTGCCTCTCTCTCCACCCACCCCCCCAAAAAATAATAGACATTAAAAAAAAATAAAGTGACTCTTGCCAAGTAATTTACCTCTTATCTGTACTATAAGATATTGATAACAATCATCTCAGACAGATGTATGAAAAATTAAATGTCTATGAAAGCACTTATACAGTACCTGGCACAGAGCAAGCTCCATGCTCACAAGCTTTCTTTCTGAGTTCCTATAAAAACTATTTTGATTTTTGGTTTTGTTTGTCCTTGGATCAACATTTATTAAACCATAAGCATTTATTTATATACAAGGCACTGTGCTAAGCCCTAGGACTGAAATGATGGTATTGTCTTACATATCATAAAACCTCAGCATCCTGCACGGTGTTCACCATAGCTGCCTGACACACAATAAGCACTCACTAAAAAGGGAACTCTCGAGAAGACTGCCAGACGTGGAACACTTATGGGTCACTTGCCAGTACAGCAAGGCTGAGCTACCTGCTTTCCTAGCCCTAGAGACAGGCAGGCACAGAAGAGATCAAGTCCTGAGCCAGCATCAGGTATATACACGTGGAGAGCCTCTCCTGTAGTAGGGCCTAGCCATCTCAATAACCATAAAAACCCAAGGATCCCGATGAGTTCCTCAAAACTGCTTTAGGGACCATATGGCAATGTCCCAAACTATTTCGCATCTCCATTTAGGACCTGGGTTGTGATGTTAAACTGAACACCCACCTTCACATGTCCTACATTCCCCACTGAGAGAAAAGAAAAAAAATGCTTCTTCCTTTAAACACTGAGCATTTGCAAAAGCTGATCTCCCAGGAAATGGCTGGGTCCATATCCTGGCAAATAGGATCTGGCAAAAGCTTGAACCCTACAAAAGCATCTCAATCATTCCACCTTGCTGGGCTCCAGAGCTGAAAATAGCCCCAAATGAAAAACAAGCTGTGCAGACTACTTATCCAGTTTCACAGCAAAGGCAGGCCTTAAGCTGAAGAGGACAAACCCCTCACTCCTTAATTCGAGCAGGGCTACAAGCCTCACCTGTTTCCGGTCCCATAGCAACTGGCATAGCTCTGGCACCTCTCAGGCTTCATCTTTCCAAAACAGCAGTGTAACAAGTGCAGGACAGAAAAGGGCCTTCCACAGGCAGCCTAGCACTGCTTCACAGGGTGGCAGGGAGAGTGCTATTCCTGGACATAGACCCTTTGGTCCTCATCAAACCTGAGGGCAAAATGAGACGCCCACATCTGACAAAGAAGCATTCTGTACCTCTGCTTCCCCTTCTGGCAATGACCTTATGGGGTTCCTCTATCAAGGCCCTGTCTCAATGCCTGCTCAAGGGTAGCCTTACCTAATCACTAAGCAGAGTTCGTTGGTCTGCAGTCTAAGACACCAAGTCCATCTCTATCTATTACACACCCTGATTCATGCGTTAGAGTCAACTGTTTCCAGCTCTCTGTACCCCAAAACATTAAGCACTTCTAAAGGCAGGGCCCAAGCCTCATAATGCCTGTGTCTCCAGTTTTGTCCAGTACCAGGACAGCTTTAGAGCAGGTGCTCAAAGGTCTGTTACAGAGTGAAAGTGAGCAGCTAGAAAAACAACACAGAAAATATAAGGATAAGAATGTATCCTGCCTTATTCTCCCTATTGTCCCACACCAAGTGCATGCTGCCCTCTCACCTCGGGCTTAGGCTGGATTTCCCAGGCTTCCTCTTATCACCAAGTTTACAGTCATCTCTCCCTCCTCTGACTCTACACATCCTATCTGAACCATTCCCTGGACCTTTGGTATCCTAGATGTCTATTTCACCTCCTGGGTGTATTTAGGACCAGCCACCTAAGAGTCCACCAATAAGTGTTTATAGAGTTAAAGAAAAAAATCAACTTCCCTTGAGCTTTTGATAGATCATCTGTAAAAAGATGAGGAAAAAAAAATATCTGTCACTGGTATCTCTCACCTGGTTTCACCTGGTTGCTCCCACAGGCTTAGATTATCTTTCTCCCTATCCTCCACTGGTTCCCAGGGAATTCTCCATGAAGAATTCAGGGCAAATGGTTCAGACCTATATTTGGATCTACAACAGTGTGATACTCAAGATGTCATCAGAACAGAGATGACAGCTCATTCTTCACATCCCACATGTTTCAGACTATAGGGAATGATTCATCCATACTTATCCCAGCCAAAGGCAGGAAAAGACCCTTGAACCAAAGCAGGACAATGTTGCATCCCCTACCTAGCCACTGGTGGCACCATGCCTAAAATTATCTTCAGGCTCACATCTAAAACTGGGAATGGGCTCCTAAGTCCTCACATTTGTGGGCTGAAGTCCTGGGGGAAGACTTCCAATCAGAAAGAAAATAAATAACAACTTTCTACAACCATGTTAAAATCAAGAGTTTTCAGCAAATCCAAGTTTTGTTTTTATTGAGATATAATTTGTATGCCATACAATTCACCCTTTAAAAGTGTACAATTCAGTGGTTTTTAGTATATCCACAAAGTTATGCAGCCATCACCACAATCTAATTTCAGAACATTTTCATCACCCTAAAAATAAACCCCATACCCATTAGCAGTCAGTCTGCATTAACCCTTCCCCTTAACCCCTGACAACCACTAATCTATTTTCTGTCTCTACAGATTTGCCTATTCTGGACATTTTTATAAATGGAATCAAATAATGTGTTGCCTTTCACTTAGCATACATTTTCAAGGTTTATCCACATTGTAGTATGTATCAGTACTGGAACCATGTTCCAGTTTCTGGCTGAATAATATTCCATCATGTGGATATATCGCATTTTGTTTATTTATTACTCAGTGGATATCTGAATTATCTCCACTTTTTGGCTACTGTAAATAATGCTACTATGAACATTTATGTGCAATACCTATGGCCTTCCAGAAACTGAAAACATCTGGCTGGCTCCCATACTGCTCATTCATTCTCTTGACTTAGAAAATGCAGAGTCAAGCATCACGCTACTTACCATTTAAGACAGCACTTTTTGGGAGCCTGGGTGGGTCAGTCAGTTAAGCGTTTGACTCTTGATTTCAGTTCAGGTCATTATCTCACAGTTTCATGGGTTCGAGCCCATGTTGGGCTCTGTGCACTGATGGCCAAACCTGCTTGGGATTTTCCCTCTCTCTGCCCCTCTCCCACTCACGCTTTCTCTGTCTCTCTCAAAATAAAGAAATAAACTTAAGCAAAAATTTTTTAAATTTTTTTTAAAAGCTTTGCTTGACCATCCTACCTAAAATAGCACCCCCAGCACTTTCAAACACTTTGCCCTGCTTTATCTTCTTTTCTAGAACTTATTATCACATGAAATTATATTACATGTCTTGGGGCACCTGAGTGGCTCAGTCGGTTGAGCATCCGATTTCAGCTCAGGTCATGATTTCACATTTTGTGGGTTCGATCCCCACATTGGGCACTGTGCTGACAGCTCAGAGCCTGGAGCCTGCTTTGGACTCTGTGTCTCCCTCTCTACCTTCCCCTCCTCACTCATGCTTTCTCTCTCTCTCTCTCTCTCTCTCAAAAATAAACATTCAAAAAAATTTTTTTAAGAAATTAAATTATATGTCTTATTTATTGCCTATCCTCCTATTTGAATATAAGACAACAGAGACTATTATTCTTATAGTCTACTGCGTATCAAGTACCTAACAGAGCTCCTGGCACAGAGTAAGTTCTTAATATTTATTATATGAATGAATAAATGGTATAGCTTCCAACTCATCCTCTCTATACCATTTCTGCCAAGTAAACCTCCACTCTTCACTCAAAATTCCAGTCTATGCTGGTTTCATTCAGCATTTATTAACATCCACTATATGCCAAGCCATCTAAATAATAAGGACAGAAATAAATCAAAATATAATCCCTGGAAATACAACCTAGTGGTTTAAAGCAAACAATAAAAAAAAGTATACCATTATAGAGATATCCATAGTCAAGAGCACCTAACTAGTGGAATAAGGAGGAGAAAAGTGTTAACATAGCTTCTCAGAGGACGTACCAGTTGATCTGAGCCTGGAAGAACAATTATAATTTCAGCCACCAGAAGAAGAGAAGGATGTTCCAGACAAAAAAAAAAGTATGATCACAGGCTGAGAGACATTAAAGATCTAAGTATATTTAGGGGCACCTGGGTGGCTCAGTCGGTTAAGCGTCCGACTTTAACTCAGGTCATGACCTCATGGTTCATGGGTTCAAGCCCTGCATCGGGCTCTGTGCTGACAGTTCAGAGCCTGGAGCCTGCTTCGGATTCTGCCCCTCTCCCACTCATACTCTGCTTCTATCTCAATAATAAAGAAACATAAAAAAAATTTTTAAAGAAAAAAAGAAATAAAAAATAAAAGATCTAAGTATATTTAAAGACAAGTGAGTGGTCTTTATATATTTTTTATTTATTTTTATTTTTTAATTTACAGCCAGTTAGCATATAGTGTAACAACGATTTCAGGAGTAGGTTCCTTAATTCCCCCTACCCATTTAGCCCATCCCCTCTCCAGCAACTCTCTTTTTTGTCTCCCTCCCTTTGTTTATATTATTTTTGCTTCCCTTCCCTTATGTTTATCTGTTTTGTATCTTAAAGTCCTCAGATGAGTGAAGTCATATGATATTTGTCTTTCTCTGACTGGCTAATTTTGCTTAGCATAATACCCTCTAGTTCCATCACACAGTTGCAAATGGCAAGATTTCGTTCTTTTTGATTGCCGAGTAATACTCCATTGGATTACCATATACCGTATCTTCTTTATCTATTCACCCATCTATGGACATTTGGGCTTTTCCTATACTTTGGCTGTTGTCAATAGCACTTCTATAAATATTGGGGTGCAGGTGCCCCTTCAGAACAGCACACATGTATCCCTTGGGTAAATACCTAATAATGAATTTGCTGGATCATAGGGTAGTTCTATTTTTAACTTTTTGAGAAACCTCCATACTGTTTTTCAGAGTGGCTGCACCAGTTTTCATTCCCACCAGCAGTGCAAAAGAGATCCTCTTTCTCTGCATCCTCGCCAACATCTGTTGTTGTCTTTGTTCTGTTAGCCTAGTGTGAGGTGGTATCTCATTGTGATTTTGATTTGTATTTCCCTGATGATGAGTGATGCTGAGCATTTTTCATGTGTCAGTTGGCCATCTGTATATAAAGACAAGTGAGTGATTTTTGAGTCAAGGAAGGTTTGCCCCAAAAAAATGTTTTTATTTATTTTTGAGAGAGAAACACACAGCACAAGTGGGGGAGGAGCAGAGACAGAGAGGGAAACACAGAATCTGAAGCAGGCTCCAGGCTCTGAGCTGTCAGCACAGAGCCCAACGCAGGGCTCAAACTCACAGACTGTGAGATCAAGACCTGAGTCGAAGTCAGAGGCTTAACCGACTAAGCCATCCAAGTGCCTCCAAAAGAATGTTTCTTTTTTTTTTAATGAATGTCCAGTGTTCAGAATATATCAGAACTCTTATAATTTGTATTAGGGCTCTCCAGAGAAACATAACCAATAGGATATATATATATGTGTGTGTGTGTGTGTGTGTGTGTGTGTGTGTGTGTGTGTGTGTGTGTGTGTGTATACACAGAAAGAGAAAAGAGCAAGAGAGATACACATATGTAAATACATATATACTGGAGAAAATTTTTATAGGAATTGACTCACATGGTTATGGAGGCCAAAAAGTCCCATAATCTGCAATCTGCAGAGAATCAGGAAAGCTGCTGATGTGATTCAGACCAAGGCCAGAGGCCTGGGCAGAATGGCAAGGTGATGGGATAAGTCCTAGCCCAAGTCTAAGAGCCTGAGAATGAGGAGCTCCAATGTACAGAAGTGGGAGAAGATGGATATCTCAGCTGCAGCAATGAGAACAAGTTTACCCTCCCCCACTTTTGTTCTATTCAGGCCCTCAGAAGACTGGATGGTGCCCACTGGTATTGGTGAGAATGGTCTTTACTCAGTCTACTGATCCACAGTCTCTTCTGAAGACATCCTCACAGACACACCTAGAAATAATGTTTCATCAGCTCTATGTGCATTCCTTAGTCTAGCCCACATAAAATTAATCATTACACAATTCAATCAAAGACAAAACCCAATTAAAAAATGGACAAATAATTTGAACAGACATTTCTCCAAAGATGATATACAAGTGGCCAAGAAGCAGAGGAAAAGATAACATCATTAGTCATTGGGCAAATGCAAATCAAAACCACAATAAGATACCACTTGACACCCACTTGGATGGCTATAATAAAAAAAAAATAACAAATGTTAGACTGTGGAGAAATTGGACCCCTTGTATATTGCTGGAAGGAGTGTAAAGCAGTGCAGCTACTCTGGAAAACAGTATGGCAGTTCCTCAAAAACTTAAACATGGAATTACCATATGACCCAGCAATTCTACTCCTAGTATATACCCCCAAAGAATAGAAAACAACTACATGTACACACATGTTCACAGCAGCACTACTTACAACACCCAAAAGACAGAAACAGCCAATCGGGGCACCTGGGTGGCTCAGTCAGTTAAGTGTTCTACTTCAGCTCAGGTTATGACCTCATAGTTCATAGGTTCAAGCCCTACGTCAGGCTCTGTGCTGACAGCTCAGAGTCTGAAGACTGCTTCGGACTCTGTGTCTCCCTCTCTCTCTGCCCTACCCCCACTCATGCTCTGTCTCTTTCTCAAAAATAAAAAAAATTTAAAAAAATTTTTTAAAAGACAGAAACCCTTTCTGCCTGTGGACGCTGCTGAGTAAGCATTGTTAAAGTCTCCCCTCCCACCACCGTAATGTCTAAGTCAGAGTCTCCCAAAGAGTCTGTGGGAGCTTTTCATAGGAGGTTTGAGCTTTGAAACAACCGATGAGAGTCTGAGGAGCCATTTTGAGCAATGGGGTACGCTTACAGACTGTGTGGTAATGAGAGATCCAAACACCAAGCGCTCCCAGAGGCTTTGGGTTTGTCACCCATGCCACTGTGGAGGAGGAGGTGGATGCAGCCATGAATGCAGGAACATGCAAGGTGGATGGAAGAGTTGCAGAATCAAAGAGGGCTATCTAGAGAGAAGACTCTCAAAGACCTGGTGCCCACTTACATGTGACAAAGATTTTTGTTGGTGGCATTAAAGATGACCCTGAAGAACATCATCTAAAAGATTATTTTGAACAGCATGGGAAAATTGAAGTGATTGAAATCATGACTGACCGAGGCAGTGGCAAAAAGAGAGGCTTTGTTTTTGTAACATTTGACGACCATGACTCTGTAGACAAGACTGTCATTCAAAAATACCATACTGTGAATGGCCACAACTGTGAAGTAAGGACAGCTCTGTTTTTTTAAATTTTATTTTATTTATTTATTCATTTTTAAATAGTTTGTCAAATTGGTTTCCATACAACACCCAGTGCTCTTCCCCATAAGTGCCCTCCTCCATCACCACCACCTCTTTTCCCCCCCTCCCACTCCCCCTTCAACCCTCAATTCATTTTCAGCATTCAATAGTCTCTCAGGTTTTGCATCCCTCTCTCTCCCCAACTCTCTTTCCCTCTTCCCCTCCCCCTGGTCCTCCATTAGGATTCTCCTGTTCTCCTGTTAGACCTATGAGTG
>NC_043710.1:53488421-53512324 GCF_006229205.1 Suricata suricatta
TGAACATTGGGGTACATGTGCTCCTATGCATCAGCACTTCTGTATCCCTTGGGTAACTCTCTAGCAGTGCTATTGTTAGGTCATAAGGGAGTTCTATGGATAGTTTTTTGAGGAACCTCCACACTGTTTTCCAGAGCGGCTGCACCAGTTTACATTCCCACAGGACGGCTCTATCTAAATAAGAGATGGATAGTGCTTCTTCCAGCCAAAGAGGTCGAAGCGGTTCTGGAAACTTTGGTGGTGATCGTGGAGGTGGTTTTGGTGGGAATGACAACTTTGGTCGTCGAGGAAACTTCAGTGGGCGTGGTGGCTTTGGTGGCAGTCGAGGTGGTGGTGGATATGATGGCAATGGGGATGGCTATGATGGATTTGGTGACAATGGAAGCAACTTTGGAGGTGGTGGAAGCTAAAATGATTTTGGCAATTACAACAGTCAGTCTTCAAATTTTGGACCCATGAGAGGAGGAAATTTTGGAGGCAGAAGCTCTGGCCCCTATGGTGGTGGAGGCCAATACTTTGCCAAACCACGAAACCAAGGTGGCTCTGGCGGTTCCAGCAGCAGCAGTAGCTATGACAGTGGCAGAAGGCTTTAATTACTGCCAGAAAACAGAGCTTAGCAGGAGAGGAGAGCCAGAGAAGTGACAGGGAAGCCACAGGTTACAGCAGATTCGTGAGCTCAGCCAAGCACAGTGGTGGCAGGGCCACGCTGCTATAAAGAAGACATGTTTTAGACAATACTCATGTGTATGGGCAAAAAACTCGAAGGCTGTATTTGTGACTAATTGTATAACAGGTTATTTTAGTTTCTGTTCTGTGCAAAGTAAATGTAAAAGATTCCAACAAAGGGTTTTAATGTAGATTTTTTTTTTGCACCCATGCTGTTGATCGCTAAATGTAATAGTCTGATCATGAATAAATGTGTCCTTTTTAAAAAAATAATAAAATTAAAATAAAAAATAAAAAGACGGAAACAGCCAAGTGTCCATTGAGAGATGAGTGAATAAACAGTGGTATATACGTACAATGGAACCTTAGCTACCCACAAAAAGGGATGGAGTACTGCTTCATTCTACATGCTACAGGCTGCAACACGAACTTCCAGGATATTATGCTACGCAAAAGAAGCCAGACACAAAAGGTAACATTTGTCATGATTCCATTCATATGAAATATCTAGACTAGGTGAATCCGTACAGACAGAACGCAGACTGGTGGCCACTAGTGAAGGAGAGCAACTATATAAAGCACAGCTTCACAAGTATGGGATCCCTTTGGGGTATAAAATTGGTTTGGAACAAGACAGAGATGGTGGTTACACATCACGGTGAATGTACGAAATGCCACTGAGTTGTAAGTGTATATGGTTAATTTTTTGTTATGTGAATTTCACCTCAATCAAAAAAAAAAAGATGAATGGCCCATAGTACCATTATGTGGTTCCATTATGTGGTACAATTAAGGGCCATTATGTGGCCCTTAAATACATTCTCACAGTAGCCATAGGCTCATAAAAATTAATGATTTCTCCAGGGCCAAGAGGCTAATAAGCAACATCAAAGCCAGATTTTAAACTCTAATCTGCCTGTTCCCAAAGCTCAGGCCATTGTCACACATGAAATTGTCTAGCATCACACATCCTGTCCTATTTCTTAGATGTCTATGAGAGAATGTTCTGACCTCTCAAAATAAACCAGTGCCTCTCAGTTTAACGTTAACCCTGGCAGCCACAGGGTCAGAACCTCTCTCAAGCAGTAGCAACCCAGAGCACTGACACCTCTAAGAAGTACCTGAGATTGCTGTCTGGGCTATTCCATCATCCCCCAGGTCACCAAGTAAGCCTTCTAAAAACCCAAATGTAGATGTTCTGCCCTCGATGGCCTTGAGGGTAGGGTTCCAGGAAATGCGAGGGAAATATACTAATGTGGAAGGCATGGCAAACAAAACACTAAGCAGAAATCAGTACTGAGACCTAGTCTCAGTTCTGCCCCTAATTGTAATATGACCTTGAGAAGTTACCTGCCTTCTTTGCACTTGTTTTTTCTGCTATAGTACAGAAATAATAAACCTCTACCATCACAAATCACAGGTTTACTATGGTATGATGAGCAAAAAGACAGATCTTGAACAGAAGAGTGCTTTGTAAAGTGCAAAGCACAAACCAACTGCAGGGTCATGATGATATAATTACCCCTAGCTGGCTGGAGAGAAGAAAAACGTCCATGAAACAATCAGAAAGTGAAACAGTAGATAATTAGGTGTCTAATTATATGATACAGACCTGGAAGTTTATAGTCTCGAAAGGGAAAGTCTCTGGGATTCTCCAGAGAAACTGTATAGAAACGAATGGACAGGACTGAAGGATGATGGCAGAATAAGTGTGTGGCCAGGGCAAAGGAGGTAAATAGCCACAGCAAAGGGGGGGTGAAGCAGCGGGACAGCAGCGGTGCTGGATCAGACGCTGTGTGTTGGGAGGGCAGGGAGGACACAGTGGGTAGTTAGGTAAGGCCACACTGTGGAGAGAAAGACAGGCCGAGGGCAGGATGCAACTGGCCACAGAGAGCAACAAGAGTGAGCAGAGCTGGATTTCACAGCAAACACTGAGCACTAACAATGTGGTAGGCACTACCATAGGTTATGGGGATACTGGGAGAGATAAAGACAGGAACCTTGCTCTCATGACTCTGCATTGGAACCCTAGCTCTTCTGTCTGCAGTGACATGAACATCAAGGAACAAGCTTTATAATCACAGGAGTCTGGATTCAAATCCCTGCACTGCTATTGCGAGGTCAGTGATGTTCATGGAGTAACCAAAGCTCACTAATTCCCACTTTCCTCATTTGCAAAACAGAAATAATAATCTTTCATAGGATGGTGGTGAGTACTAAATTCTATAAAGCACATTAAAGAAAGAAACTTGGTGTGTGCCTTCCCAATCCACAGCAGATGATAACTATTACCATCTATCATTTACTACCACTGTGACTGGGGGAAAGTTGCTCAACCTCTCAGGGCTACAGTTTCCCTCATCAGTGTACTTCTCAAGCTTGTTGTGAAGGTTAAAGGAAATAACTGATCTAAAGCACCTAGCAGGAGGCAACACCTCAGCAAAGTTCCCTTTTCTTCCCTTATCTCCTTTCCTAGCCCTCCTCCCTTTCCCTTTTCCCAGGCCCAAATTTGAGATCTCCGTTGTGACAATACTCAGCTCCAAAAGGAGGGCATTGAGGACACAGCTAGGGCGCGTGCTGACTCTAGAAGCCAGAAGGCCCATTGAATCACCGAACTAACTTACCCAGTGCCTGACCACTCCCATCCAGGAAGACATGCTTTACCCATTTCTTGCCAAGGGGCTCTAATTCACAACCAAGAAGCCCTTTCTACCTGATGGCCTGACAATTCCCCTCAAGAAACTAAACCAGAAGAGAAAGCTCTGAGTCTAAAATGATGATAAAAGACAGGAGAGTGATATTTCCAGTGTCTTAAAACCATAAGATAAAAGGGAGTGTGCTGGGCATTGTGCACATACGACAAGGGCAGGCAAACCTGTGGCAACTTCCAAAGGTCCGGGAATGTCTCAGAAAAAGGCCCTCAGCCTGCTGGAGTCACTCAGGCATGAAGAAAAAATTAGCTTTTCACTAGTAAAGGTCAACTCATAAATACCTGATTAACCCAAGCAAATATGCTCTGCTTCGAGTCCTGGGAGAATTTACAACAGATCCAGAACAGAAGTCAAACTGAATACACGTTTTCAAAGCTATAACTAACAATTATCGAGGCAGGACATGGAGGAGGGGGTGCCGGCGGGCTATAAGAGCTGAATCCAAGTCAGGTGAGTCCAGACTCTCCAGTGGAAGCTGCTTTTTCTGGAAACAAACTCTGCACAAACCTATAGTGCCAAAGTTAACTTGCCTTGAAAGATAGGAGCCAGCCTTCCCATCAAGACCACGGGAAATGCAGAGAAGTAAAGCATATTAATTCCAACATCCTTGCTCAATCCCTGGGAATTCCTTTTGTAAAGAAATATACCAGCAATTCTGACCTTTTACATTAGGAAGACATGGTCATGCCAAACCTCTGGAGCCACTGGCTACACTTCCCCAAGAAGATGTGCCTTTGCCTCTGTACTTCCATCACACTTAGCAAATCAGAAAGGGAAAACGAAAGGGAAAATCATCTTTCATAGAGCACTTACTAGGATTTCTAGAAAAGTTGTTACATTTTTAATTTTTTTTAATTTTTGTAATATTTATTTATTTTTGAGAGAGAGAGAGCAAAAAGAGGGAGAGAGAGAGAGGGAGAGAGGAATCCCAAGCAGGTGCTGTGCTGATCTGTGCTATCAGCACAGAGCCAGATGCAGGACTCAGACTCACGAACCATGAGATCATTACTTGAGCCGAAGTCAAGAGTCGGATGCTTTACCAACTGAGACACCCATGTGCCCCAAAGTTTAAAATGCTTTTAAACCAATAATCCTGTAGCGTAGTTAATCCTTGTCCCATTTTATCAATGAAGAAACTGAGCACCAGAAAGATTAGGCAAGTTGCTCAGGAAAAAGGCTGATAAAGGGTAGAGTCCAAATATGAACCTAGTCTGCCTGATTCCAAAACTTACTTACTTTTTCTTTCGATAATTATTTATTGAGAGCTTACTATGTGCCATGTGCTAGTCTTGGGTGAACATACAGCAGTGTATAAGACAGGCAAGAACCTCTGTCTTTATAGAGATTTCATTCCTGAACAAAGCTGCCTCCATATTTAGCACACCACACTTCTAATAAGCAGATAACAAATCTCTGTATTTCTTTCTCCTCTGCCAGGCAGGACTCGACAGGTAACATATTAAAGGCATGAATGTGGTCCTTGCCCTCACCTCACAAGAATTCCTCTCAGAGGTTGCCCAAACAGCATTATTATTTATTCATCAGTTCTGCATCTTTCTTCACATCTATGGCAAGCCATATTTTAAACCAAAGGCTTCCTTGCAGTAGTGGCAATGAGTTGACACGAGTAGGACTTCAGAGTTTACAAAGCACTTTGTGTACATTATCTTATTTAATCCTCATAAACTTAAACAAGATACATATTGTTCCCACCTCCCATGCAAACAGACATCAGAAAGTTTAGTTACTAGTTTCTTGGGTCCTTATACATAATGGAGTACTGTAGCTGAGCTAAAGCACAGTTCTTCCTGGTCCCGAGTATGTTCTCTTCCCCTTCGCCAAGAACATCTCATTATCTATTCTCAACACTGGAGAAACCAAAAGGGTGTCATGTCGCTATCTAGACCATTCGGTGTGAATAAGCTATTTCAGGTTTCCCATACTATCAAAACAGAGCAGATAAACAGAAACCACTGCATTTCCTCCTATCATGTTATTTATTTTTGATTGGTATCAATATCTTGTTACTTTTCCCATTAAAGGTGTTTTAACTGCATTTTGTTATATCCTAATTTGCCATTTATCCCCAAGAGAACTTTTCACGTGAAACACTAAGCGTATATGCTATATGAATAGAAAAAGCCCTGAAAATACTTTTACAATTTTTTTCAAATTAGAAATATAATTCAATTTATGAAAATGCCTTCACAGGCTTGTCTGCTTCAGGAAAGACTTTAGCCTCTGAAGTGACATATACCATTAGGTAAAGGTTGCAGAAAGTATAAGCCTTAAATGCAAGTTAATAACTGAGTATGTTCTTTTTTTTTTTAATTTTTTTTTCTTAATGTTTTATTTATTTTTGATACAGAGAGAGACAGAGCATGAGAGGGGGAGGGGCAGAGAGTGAAGGAGACACAGAACAGGAAGCAGGCTCCAGGCTCCGAGCTAGGTGTCAGCACAGAGCCCGATGCGGGGCTCGAACCCACGAGCGTGAGATCTGACCTGAGCCGAAGCCGGAGGCTTAACCGACTGAGCCACCCAGGCGCCCCTGAGTATGTTCTTTATAAAAATAACGCAGCCCCATATCTCCAACCTCTACTCCCACCCCTTCCAGACTCAACAGGTATATTCCAGCAACCGAGGCCAGGCTGAGGGCTTTGTTGTAGCGTTGTTCTAATTTATTAATTACAAGGAAACTACAAGAAAGAAACGAACTCTAAAGCTAGATAAGAAAATTACAGAAGGGAACAGATGCCTGCTCTCCAGGAACCCAAAAGGCATCCTACCTAAAAGCCCTGCTGCCTCCAGGATAACTTGGCACACTCTGCACAAACCAAGAAGACTCAGGCTTGGCCTGTTTCAGAGATCTAGCCAAGACTGCCCAAAACCCTTCCCTTCATCAGTTTGTCACAATGCCTAAAATTCTAACACTATAACTTCATGTAGTTCTTTAACAAACACATCCTGAGTGCCACCCCTTGTAGGAGTGGTAGTAGTCAAATGGGTAGGTGTGTGTGTGTGTGTGTGTGTGTGTGTGTGTGTGTGTGTGTGTATCCATGCCTCATGAGTATTAGATTAGAGAGAGGCGCTGAGGGCTCTGGAAATGCAGGTCAAGAAAATAATTGTGACTACAGAAACTGAAGAAGTTTTTCTGGAGGTAGGAAAACAGCTCAGTGTGGAAACATAGGAAGGAATAAAATCATTCGTGCTACTTTAGGACAGTAACCAGGGGCTTTGGGGGAGGCCTGGATTTAATTCTGGTTCAGTTGCTTATGGGATATAATGACAATCCAGCAGATTATTTTCCTTTCATGAGTATTTCTTCATCTGTAAAATGGACATGATACACATTTCAAAAGACAGCTGTGTAAAACACTAGCTCCAACCTGACACATGGTGTCAAGTAATAAATATCCTTTCTTCTCCCTTTTTCTGGTTAGAACAGGAACACACATCAGGGAAGGATGCCCCAAGACAATGAAAATTACTTTCCAGCTAAAGGAGCAAAGCCCCTTGGGGGTTAGTAGAATAGACAGTCAACCTGAAAGGGCATCTCAGGAGTCTAGAGAGTAACAAATCCAGGCATATCCCGATGCAGGTCTCAGCCTATTATCTCTTTCCACTATGAGACAAGTGGCAACCCATTCTGGACAAATACCACATCGTTGAGCATCTAGCTAGATGAGGAAATGGAAACCCACTCCTCAGCTCCCTGCAAGGACAGCCCTGTGCCAACTTCCGGTACTACAGGAGGCTGGAGCAGGACCTAGTGGAAGAAAGTGTTGAGTCCAGCTGCCAACATTTTAATTAGTCTAACCTTAAAAGTTTATAGCCACAGGAGATTAAAAGGAGCCCCCAGGGAAAGCCTCTGCCCTTCACACAGTTCAGCCAATTAGATCTGCTCAAGTGCCCTAATTTTCAGCCCTGGATTCTTGCGGGGAATCAGGCCTCACCAAGCTCTAACTCCTGGCTGAGTATAGTAGGCACTCACTCAGCTCAGGAAGAGGTTGGGTGTGGGCTGTGAGAGAGGCAGTATCAAGTATGCCCTGAGGCCCTGACACCCTTCCAGCTTTGGTAAACTAAGCCTTGCCTTCTTGCCAGGCTCCATTCCTCCACCCCAGTGTCCTACGGTGACTCATTCTCCCAGTGGCTATACCCTAGCTGATCCACACCCAAATAGCTAGCAAAGGCTAGTTTTGATTCTCAGTTCTGGGGTAACCTCACCCCAGTAATGCTTGTAATTTAAAGGGAGATTCTCCAAAATGGAAATGACTTCAAGACTCAAAAGAATTGAGCTACATGGTAACCAGGAGGCAAATATGAAAACTAAGGCACAAAAAGGTGAAGTTCAAGTTAATGACAAGATGTTACACTCGAAAGCCAGCACACTTTACATTTCCCAAAGGCTCAGGCTTTCCCCCTTGCAAGTTTTCCTGTTGTCACTGAGAGTGAAAAAGCAAGGTTATGAGGAAGAGTGAGAACCTAGGGAACATAGGAGATGGGATGAACCAGGGAATTACACAGATGACCAGACAATTCAAAGGAAAACCGATAATAAATTATTCACATTTGTGTAAGACTAAATATTTGTCACATGATTTCATAAGATTATTACATTTGTGTAAGACCGAATGCTTGTCACATTATTTCATAAGAACTTGTCATACTATTTCACATCAACCTTCTGAGATAGGGTCTATTAACCCCAAAATACCTGGTATGGGGAAAGAGAGGCCTAGAAAGTTCTAGAGTATCACAACCCATATTAACTATAACTACTTAATTCCTATTCTAGTGTTGTTGTTTTTTTTAAGTTGTATTTATTTATTTGGAGTAGGGGGGTCGCAGACCGGAAGACAATCCCAAACTGACAGGGCTGAGCACGACATGGGGCTTGAACCCACAAACCCTGAGATCAAGACCTGAGCCAAAATTAAGAGTCCAATGTTCAACCAACTGAGCCACCCAGGTGCCCCTGGTGTTCTTTTTTGTTGTTGTTGTTATTAAAGTACCTATTCCATAAAGAAAACTGTGAAGACTCAAGAGAACCAAGCTAGAAGAGGGAAGAAAAAGAAATACAGGTTCAAGGGAAATTAGTGAAAAGAAAATGCTTTAAGACAAAGCTACAAAACAAGAAGCAGCCATGTGATTAATCAGAAACTCTTGTGTTCCCACTCTCTCAGAGGGTGGGTGACAAGACATCAGACAAGATGGCCAGTTTGAGGCCCACTTCCATGACAGAGAGCTTCATAACCACAGACCTGCTACCTGACAACACACAAGCAGCCTACTCCCCCTTCTCCAGAGGACTCGGGAATATGCGTACTAAACCAAAGAGATGACCATGAGAGGACTCCAAGCACTAGTTTGACCAGCAGCTACACCCTACTGCCTCTGTTCCCAGGGCTTACCCTGGTCTAGCAGGAGGCTCTCCCAAAGCATAGCTTAAAATTCAGCTATCACTCTGTCCCAACACCTTAAACCAGCAGAAGGTTGGCAGAAGACCCTGAGGCAAGTGAGTCATACTCATCTTCTCTCAGGCCAAGAAGAACTGATAGGATGTGGTCACTTAGTGTTCCTTCAGTAATTGTAATCCCCACTAGAATAGTGGAGATATGGGACTATGTAAAACTTGGCATGTTCCCACACCAGAAGGCCCCAAATACAGGTGAGCAGCCTAGGACAGCCTAAAGTGAAAGAAGACCTTCCATGAAAAACTGTGAGTTTAAGTCTGCTCTTCTTTGGCCAAAATACTCACTATATAAATTAGCTCCACCACAAGCCATAATCCTGGAAGAGCACCCTCATACAGTACTTAAGAGTTTTACAAAGTACCTTATCTTCCATAGCCTCCATAACGTAGAGATTAATTATTCCTTTTTTTTGCAAATTTGGAAATTAAGGCTCAGAGAGAAAAGGGAAACATGTCAAGATTTTATAAACAGAAAATGGCAAAGCCTGGAGTTGAACCCAGATATTTCTATCTCTAAGACGCTCTGCTTTTCCTACATTGAAAGCCCAGCTGTGTTAGGATACTTAATAGCTAAAAAAATAAATAGATTCTCAGACTTGGAATCCACCAAGGAGTCACTGTATAACCTTAGGCAAATCATTTTATTTCTTTAGGCACCAGAAAGCTCATCTATAAAATGGAGAGTTTTGAAACAAGTGTGTGGAAGAAAAGAAGTCTTTGGTTCCTGGAGAACCGTGAAGTGTAGCCCCTTGCCCAGCACTTGAAGTAGAGTCAGATACCCCCATCATTCATCACCCGCTACCACTGACCCTCCTTATGACTGCCATACATTTTCTGTTAATGGCACCAGCAGGCTCCTCATTACCCACACTCAAAATAAGGGCATACCTTTAACTTTTCTTTCCTTCCCTCCCTACCCCTAACCTGTAAGTCCTATTGAATCTACACCCACAATGCAGACCCTAATCTCTTCTCATGAACAAGTGCAAAGTCTCCTTTATCTGGGCTCCCTGCCTCCAACCTCACCCCCACCAGTACATTGTGTATACACTGTGAGATTATCCATCCTAAAGCAAAACTCAGGTCATGTCTCTCCCTTGATCAAAAATCCCAAGAACGACTTATTGACTACAACGTGAAATCTAAAGTTTTTAGCCTGGCATTGAGGCCTTCCCTCATCTTTCCTCAATATTTTATGCCTTATTTTGTAGTACTCTACTTCATAGATGCTACTATACAGCCAATCTGGACTAAGTAATGTCCCCTAAAGACTACTTTTTTCTAGAGCACCTGGATGGCTCAGTCGTTAAGCATTTGACTTCAGCTCAGGTCATGATCTCACAGTTTTTAAGTCTGAGTCCCACCGAGCCCTGCTCCCCTCTCTCTTTCTGCCCCTCCTGGGATTCTCTCTCTGGCCTTGCTCACTCGAGTCCTCTCTCTCCCTCGCTTAAAAAAAAAAAACAAACAAACCAGGGGCGCCTGGGTGACTCAGTTGGTTAAGCGGCCGACTTCATCTCAGGTCGTGATCTCACATTTCATGGGCTCGAGCTCCGCATCAGGCTCTGTGCTGACAGCTCAGAGCCTGGAGGCTGCTTCAGATTCTGTGTCTCCCTCTCTCTCTGGCCCTCCTCCACTCATGCTCTGTTTCTCTCTGTCTCAATAATAAATAAAAACATTTTAAAAATATAATAACAAATAAAACCCTACTTTTTTCCATTCCATGCCTTTACACATGAAATGCCTGCCTCAACATACCTTATATTTCTGCCTAACATATCGGAAGAGCCACTAAGCTGCCTCCTCTTCCATAAAGCTTCCCTGATCTCACTTTCCACAAGGACCATCAGTATCAGTCATAGGGGACTGACCCTGGATTACCTTGCACAATAAACTATAAAACAGGAGATGCATTGTGAGGATTAAAGAAGATCCTGGGGCACCTGGGTGGCTCAGTCAGTTAAGCATCTGACTTTGGCTCAGGTCATGATCTCACAGTTTGTGGGTTCGAGACCCATGTCAGGCTCTGTGCTGACAGTGACCTCAGAGCCTGGAGCCTGTCTCAGATTCTCTGTCTCCTTCTCTCTCTCTGTTTCCCTCCCCTGCTCGCACTGTCTCTCTCTGTTTCTCAAAAATAAATAAAGAACATTAAAAAAAAATTTTAATAAATAAAGAAGATCCTGTATGTGAAAGTATATATACCCCAGTCCTAGTACAGCGTAGGTACTCAATAAATAGGAGCTCTTATTATAATAAAGGAAAATATCAGTGCACAACTTAATTCCCCTATCATACACAGTACTTCTACTGGCAGGAACTGTCATATAACATATGACATACATGTTAAATGTTGCTTGAAGAAGTAAAGAACACTCCAAAGACATAGACTCTGTCCCAAAGTTTATATCCAGAAGAGTTCAACCATAATACTAGTTTTGGAAGATACAGACTGAATACACCCCACTCTGAAGCTGTATACTTCACCAGGGTGATACTCCCATTCAGGATTTATAAGTGAAATACACACTCTCATTCCCTTCCTCACCCCCAAATTCCTAATCCGGTTTCTTCCAAGGCACTTAGATGACAGAACAAACTTATGCCACTAACCATCTGGTAAGCTGTACATTTGTAAATCCAAATGCACCTCTCTAACTCAATTCATATAGCTGTTTCTTTCCCTCCCCACAAGTTATTAAACTAAAATAGAAACATCATTGGCCTTTGGGTCAGATAAACCTAAATTCAAATCTTGGCTTAATAACCTTGGGAAAATCACTTAAATTCTCAGAGTTACAGTCTCCCCATCTACAAAATGAGAAAATATCCACCTTAAAGTGTTCTTGTGCAGATATAAAGCATCCAGCCCAGAGCCCAGAACATGACAGGTGCTCAGTGAATAGTAGCTATCATTATTCTTATCATTGAAGTTATTTGAGTTGTCTTAATTACATATTTATCTCTTTAATGATATGAAGTAGGAGTTCCAGTGAACTGAAGTAGGAGTTCCAGTGAACTTTGCCTTTGTCGGCAAAAGTTACTTGAAACAAACCTCCATGAGCTTGGCTACCCAGCAACACACATGCACACACGCACACAAACTACTTTCTAACCTGTGTATGTATTCTACCTGAAGGGCACCCGTCTCCCGGGCCACTACATTTTATATGCTGGCTCTGGGAACCTGGCAAACATGGACACATTTGTTCTAACATACACGGTAGTGATGAGAGTTCTGAGAGCTTACTGAGAGGCCTGAGATAACCCAGAGAGGCCGAACAGGAGCAGAGCTACAGAATCAGCCTGGAGAGAATCAGCAGCATATGAGATTTGGAAGCCTGCCCACCTGCCTGCCAGTGAGACTTCTGGCCATCACCTAGGCCAGAACTCTACACAAGGCAGCCAGGAGCTCAGTGTACGTGGCTAACAGAGACAAGGGGCAGATGAGTCCTCACGGGGCCCTGCTGGCAGCACAGCTGTCTCTCTTACACCTCTGCCTCCTCTACCAAGTCTCCCTAAAGGGCCCTTCCCCAGTGCCCTGAAGGAAAGCTGGTGTGATGTCTGCTCAGGCTGGAGTTCTCGGAGGCCCAGGGAGTTGAATCAGAGATAACACTTAAAAAGTCAGTCATCATCACCAGACTATCCTACCTCCCTGCTGTACAAGAAGCCGAGCACGAAAGAAGTCTCCCTCCTCCATCCCACAAGCCAGGCTAAGAAAAGCACTTAAAAGTTTATTCTGTTCATGTGGCTTCCTTAGGTTTGACCTGAGGCAAACCCATATGGACCATGGAACCAAAGACAGGGACAGCAGGACCTGTGAGGTTGGCCCTGTCTGAGCACAGCCCATATGCACTCCCACCACAGCCAGCTGCCCAAGGTAGCCACTGCTGTGGCAAACAAAAACTGCTAGCCACAGTCAAGGGCCAACCCATCTCCCAGGGTAACTAATAGTTGTTACTGAGCACAGCTTCAGTAGGTGCTCAATTTATAGGGATAAAGTATGTCAGCAAAGAAATAATGCTCACAGAACTCCTCAGAAAACCCACTGTGTGAACTCTAGCCCTTGTCTCAGAGCACTCTCGTCTAAGCTTTTCACAGAAACTGATGTCAATTTACTCAGCACTCTCCCTTCATGCCTACTTAACCCAAGGATCAACTCATTGTTATCTGTTCATTTATTCAACAAATATCTATTGGGCACATACTCTCTGACCAGCATGGTGATAGACACTGAGGATAGATACTATGGTCAACAAAACAGACATGGCTCTTGTCCTCAAGAGAGAGGAAAATATGCAAAGCAAAACAATCAAATACAGAAAAAAAAATGGCTTTAAAATCTATATAACCCTTTCATATAAATTAACTCTCTTTTAACCTCATTTCTCAAGTGAGGAAACTCCAGTTTGGGTCATACAGCCAGTAAGGACTTAAGCCAGTGCCCGGTGCTCATGATTCTACATCAGGCTATCTCTTCCTTTAAGTGGCATGAGCAGGGTGTGAAGTGCACAGAGTACTGCAGATAGCAAGTGCTACCAGAGTTTGATCAGAGATGAGAGGGAACTCACCGCTAGCACTAATGTCAGGGAATACTTCACAGAGGACAGAGAGGTTAGGTAGGAAGAAAGGGAAAGAGGGAGGGGCGGTCTGAGAAGAGAGTATAATGATATAAGAAAAAGTGAAAGAGATGCACTATAAGGTGTGTTCTGCAGACCAGGATAAAGCAAAAAGTGTGGCTAGACCAAGACACAGAGAAAGGAATAGAAGAAAGTAAAGTAGGCAAAATGTTCTGGGACCAGAACGCTGGGTCAGGGAGGAAACTACCATCCACAGGGGGTCTTGAGAGCCTGCACCATCTCTATGCCAAGCTCCCCAGCAGAAAACAAAAGTACAGCGAGGATAGCTCATTTGAGGTTCTTCTTTGCATGGCCTCTCATGAAATAAATCTGCTCCAGTCTGACAAACATTACAAGGCCATAATCATCTCTATGCAAGTCTACTTGCCCCAGCAAGCTGTGCCAACATAGGCAAGACTTTGTCAAATACTCAGTGCCCAAAGAGTTTCCCCTTGGCCCTTTCCAGGTGGCCACAAGTAACACCACAAAGTTTTTGATACATTTACCCTGGCTGTGGAGGCCCCAAGTAATGCAAGCAGCTGGGCCAAACAATGGTGAGACCTGTAGTATAGTGCCCTGATGCTCCCCCTTCAGGGAGCCTGCTCTGTACATCCCAAGAGACAGAGATCTCTCCTTGCTCTAAACTGAAATGCCAAGAGAGTGGTACTGAATGCAGATATTAGTCATCATATGCCACAGATATTACTGGGCTGCCTTTTCTGTGCCTTATATGAAAGCTCTCTAGCTGTATAGGGCAACTCCTCAGAAGCAGCGCTTGACATTGACTTTGTATACTCCCAATTCTGCCAAGCCCAATTTCTGTGAACAAAATACAACACTCTGAACCACTTTCTCATTTTCTTCTATAGGTCTCAGACCTCTAGTAATCCAAACTGGCTGCATTAGGGTAGAGAGGCTCCACAACAGGGTAGAAACAGCATATGAACGAGAATCAGACATAATTAGATCCTAGCCTTGGCTAAGACCTTGGGTAAGTTTATTCCTCTCATATGTAAAATGAGGAGTTTGGGAGAGATAGTCCTTAAAAGCCCTTCAGCTTTGACATAGTGGGATGCTAAGTCCTAGAACCTAACACCAATGTCCTAAAATGTCAGAGTGTGTTTTTCATCTGTCATTCTATAAGTCCCAATTCAATGTCACTTGTAAGTCTAGCTCTCCGAGGTCAAACTGGGCCAGTAAAGGCTCCAAGGTCAGTAGATGTAAAATGGCAGAACTGGAGACACCAAACGAGGAGGTGGAAAGCAGGGCTAGAACCTAGGATAAAAAGCTGTTAGGATTGGGCCTAATACATAATATAGAGGAATATAGAGAGATGGGCCATGCCAACTCTACATGTCAAAGCAATGAAGTCATGCATGAACCAAGAGGACATAATACTAAAGGGAGTACAGAGAGACACAAAACTCTAGGAGGCAAGCAAAGGAAGTCGAAGAAAAGCTAAGAGGGCATAGCACCCAGAAGCCACTGTTCCCAAGATCATGGCCCTGGGGTGATGCCACAGCCATCCTCTAAGACGGCCCCCCAGTGATCCCACCCTTCTGGTATTCATGCCCTTGTGAAGGCCCTTCACCTTGAGTATGAGCTAGACTTACTGACTTGCTTCCGAAAATTAGAATATGGCAGAAGTTGTGACACATCAATTGCAAGATTAGGCAGTAAAAACAACTGTCACTTCCATCTTGGGCATTCCCTCTTGGATCACTTGTCCTGGGGGAAGCCAACTGCCATGTCATGAAGCCGCTAATGGAGAGGTTCCTGTGGTAAGGGACCAAAGTCTGCCAATTAACATAAATTAACTTGCAAATGCTCTCCCCCCAAAATGAGCCAGCAGCTCCAACCCAACAACCTGATGCAACTTCATGAGACCTTGAGCCAGAGGCACCCAGCTAAATGACACCCACATTCCTAACCCACAGAAGCCATGAGATAATAAATGTTTACTATTTTAATTCTCTAAGTTTGGGGATAATTTGTTATGCACCATTACCGGTGGGGACTGGGCCCATCTGGTCAGCCATTTCAAGTCTGCAGGTGCAGCTGGGGAAGTGGTTATACCCAATAAAAGGAAGGGGGTATGGGCCGGAAATAAAGTCAAATACCAGTACCCAGATTTTATCAACAGCTTCCCTTACAGCCTAGAGTAAACCCTGAATAAAAGTGTAGTTTGGCCACACCCTGAGCCTATACATGTTTGATGGGTAAACCTCAGGTTAAACAATGGATCTCTAGCAGGTTCAGAGAAGCAACTACCCTTAGAGAGGTGACACCAAGAGTAGACACTTGGATTCTGACTGAGGCTTTTCAGTCCCCAACTATCCCTACGTATGTAGTACTTTAGAGTTTATGAAGCCCTTTCACTATAGAAGTTTTCTCATTTGATCCTCACTACAAATCTGTTCACTAAGGTTATTTATTCTCTTTCTAGAGATAAAAAAAAAAAAAAAACTAAAGCTGAAAGAGATGAGGTGAACTACCCTCCATTAGATCCACAGCTAGCAAGGAAAGGAGATGGTATTCTAAAGTCCCCGTAAATCCAGATATTTATGTCTGATGGCTGTGGCCAACTCAGACCCTTCTGCAAAGCCGAGACAATCATCTCACTCTACATCTAGGCTTCTCTCCAGCCCCACCCACTCATTTCCCTATCCTCTCCTCCCCACTCCACATGGGTCCTTGTGGAATTATGACAGATTCCCAGCTACTCTTAACTGCATTCTCTTCCTAAGGACTGCAGTGATAAGAGTGTGGTGTCTTTAAAATCCTACACCTTCTTCTAGCCAGCTTAGTGAACTACAGCAGAATCAGTACCAGAAAACAAATCCCCTTCAGTTTAGTTCTACAAACTTTATAACATACGAAGTATACTACATGCCAAGCCTTGTGCTAAGTACTTGCTGTCCTAACCCCCGAGGAGCTTATGGTCCGCTGAGGAAGGCAAGTACATATACAGATAACTCTATCAGTATAGCATGGTTGTTAAGATTGTAGACTCCACCAGCCTCTGCAGCAGCACTTTGTGATATATAACTTGACTATTCAAACATCCTTGTTGACACAGCTGTTGCCAGACCACTGAGACTAAAAGGGCTCTAAGTGCCAGATCAGTGAGGAACACATCAACAGTTCATATGTTCTGATTTAAAAAAAAAAAAAAAAGCCAGGGGGGGGCACCCAGATGGCTCAGTTGGTTAAGTGTCCAACTCCAGCTTAGATCATGATCTCATGGCTTGTGATTTTGAGCCCTATGTCGGGATTTGGGCTGACTTCAGATTCTGTGTCTGCCTCTCTCTCTGCCTCTTCCCTGCTCACAATCTGTCTCTCTCTCTCTCTCTCTCTTTCTCTCTCTCTCTCTCTCTCTCTCTAATAAATAAATAAATAAAACATTAAAAAAATAAAAATAAAAAAAATTTTTAAAAAGAGATTTTAGGATGGGCACAATAAAAACAGAGATGAATAAAGGACAATGCCTCCTCCCTTCTTCCACAGAGCATACACTGGGGAGAGAGCAAACATATATACAGTGTGTTATGTGCTACATTAGAAACTTATACAAAGTGTCCTGGGGGTAATAAAGAAAGCTCTGTACTGTTATTATTTTATTTCTTAAACTGTGTCCGGGGCACATGGTATGCAATGCATTATTCTTTATAGTTTGTTATATATCTTAAGTATTTCATATTTTTTAATGTTTATTTATTTTTGAGAGAGACAGCCAGAGTGCAAGTGGGGGAGGGACAAGGAGAGGGAGGGGAGACAGTCTCCAGGTTTTGAGCTGTCAGCACAGAGCACAACACACGAATCACGAGATCCTATCCTGAGCTGAAGTTGGATACTCAACTGAGTATCCCAGGTGCCACCAAATATTTCATATTTATTTGCAGTAACGAGAAAGCGGGGGGAGAGAGGGAGAAAGGAAGGAAGGGAGGAAGGAAGGAAGGAAAGGAGGGAGGGAGAGAAAAGTTCTGTTGGAAGCCCAGTTTGGAGTCTTTCTCCCTGGAAGTCTAACAGCCAGAGCTGCTGGGCTTCTGGAGTATCATTTCCCACAAAGGAAAATGTACCACAGCATGCCCATGAAGTCATTAAGCAACGTATCTCAAAGTTACTCAGCAGGAAATGAGGGGCCTTTTGGTGCTCAAACCCAAGTCGTGTGGAGCCCTAGGAAACCATTCCCCTCAACAAGACCTCATCTCTTCCTTGCCAGAGAACAGGCGTTCTTAACATGAAGGCCCCACATTCATATGGAGCCCATGGATAGAATTCAGAGGGGCCTGTGAATTTGGATGGGAAAGAAATTACATCTTTATTTCCAATATTCTTTTACTGAAAGTTAACATTTCCTTCAATTATTATGGGCAACCAACCACAGTATTACTAACAGGACCTATGATTTTGTCACCAAAAGAAATGACAGACACTTTCACATTATGTTACACTGCTATAGACATCTCAAAATATTATTTACACTCATCATTATTTCAAAATTATGGTAGTTCTTAGATCTCCTGCTAGATTACACCTGACGGCAATCCTCTGTCTACAGGCCCTCGTGCGAGGTAACTGGCAAGTTTGAAGCAGCTCTGCCCAGTTATTGTTCAGCCAGCCGCCAGACAGTGAAAGTCCACGTGCTCTCGCTGGTGACCCAGGCATCTACAATGCCCCCTTTCCTCCAGCCTCCCCCAGGTCAAGACCACCACTCCCTCCTGGTTCCCTTCTGCCTCTATCCAACGCTTCCTTCCAGGAAGCCCTCCCCAACCACCTCAGCCTAGCCCAACCCACACATAGCTCTCTTAATCCTTAGCCTACACTGTCTACACTGCCTGGATATCTGCTTCACTAAGCCTGTCCTTTATGCTACATTTAATATTCTCTAAATATATATTCCCACCCCAGCCCACAGACTTAGACTTCTTTGGTAGCCCTGTCTCTTCTATAGTGCCAAGCAAGCAATAAGGACTCATTATGGGCTTGTGGATTGAGTTAAGTCAGGGTCCTTGACTCGACTGTCTTCATCTAGTTCCACCAGTAACCCACTGTGGAACTTCTATTCGATGCTTCTCTGGATGTCGGTTTCCTCGTTTGTAAAAATAAGTGCGCTGAACTAACTGATATTTCCACCTCTTAACTTCTGAATTAGGGAACCACTTTTTATCTCCCAAGATCTGAGAAAAAATTATGGGGGAAACTGAAATGCCTCCCCCAGCTCTCCCAGGCACTGTTAGTCACTTGCTCCTCTGGGCTTCCCACAGTCTTTTGTGTGTATATACAATACCTCTAGCACAGCGTTTATCACAAGTTGTGAGAGAGTGTATAACCTAAGGGCTGAGGTGAAGGAAGGCAGGAGAAGAGTCAGGCTGCCTGGATTCAAATTCTGGCTCTACTCCCGACTCACTGTATAAGTCGCTGTTACTTAACCTCTCTATGATTCCATTTCCTCAAATATAAAACAGGACTAATACTTAGCACACCAGATGATTGTAAGAAATAAAGTGTTTGGAATATGCCTGCCACACTAAGCACTAACAAAGGCTAGTTGCTATTATTGCTGCTGTTATTAATGTCTTACGAGGCACTGAGTTGCTGCTTCAGTTGGATCTCTGTCCTCCTATTCGCCAAACAGCACTCTGCTCAACGCTTTCTCTCACAGCACCCACCACACAATAATATATTTATTTATGTATTGATTTCCTATTTCCCCACTAGACTGTAAACTCCTTGAGGGCAGAGAACATGTCTGTTTCGTTCATCCTTAAATTCCCACCACCAAACATAGTGTGTGGCCCAGAAAAGACACTCAAACATTTGTTGAATAAATAGCACGACCTGGCAGTGTTCAAGGTTTGCTGAATAAATTAACCTAGCTAAGAGGTGATTGTCAAAGCTGAGGTGTAGATGCAGATGATGCCCTAGCTGCCCCAGGATTAATGTGACCCTCTCTCAGCCCCAATATTAGCCTCAGCCAAGCCCCACCCACCTGCTCTTGGCCCCCATCCAGTTCCGGGAGCTACCCTCAGCTAAAATTAGCATAGCCACCAAGATGGCCAGGCCATTTATAGCCTCAGAGGCAGCAGCAACTAGCTGGGTGGGCACGCAGGGTTCTAGCTTCCCACTACCGTCAGGGGTTGATTGAGAAGCCAGCTTGCAGTCCACAAACTGCCTAGATGCTTATCCTCCAAGGCCCTGTTGTGGCTATAATGAGTCACGCCACACAGTTCCTGATCAGAGACCCTCAGTATCTCCAACACTGGCAGTCACAACCTGACTCACCTGGGATCCCCCCACAAACATTCCACAGAAAACATTTTGAGTTTCTGAAAGCAATGAGCCCAGAGTGTATGGGAAGTTCCAAGCATCAGTTCCAGGCCAGCTTCAGAAAAGCAGTCCCCAGGGTTGCACTTCGAGGCACAGATCATTACTGATAAAGTGACTTAGCACGGCTGGGGGTGCAGGCATCAGAGAGCCAGAAGATGACAGGAATGGCCTCCCTACTCTCGAATGAGAGAGCCTCATAGCTGAGCACCTGCCTTCACTGCAGGAACAGGGCTTCCATAGAAACATACACATCCAACAAGAAAGAAAATCCAATTCTCTGGCCCCTGCAGAAGATCCGGATCTGAGCTACAGTCACCAGCGCCTGCCTAAATAATTCAGGAAGAAAGTAACATTCTCTTGGCCCTACCTAGCACTCTTTTAACAAGGCAGTACAAGAAGAGATGGAAGAAATCTAAGACCTGCCTGTAAGACTGCACAGGGCCAGTTTCTTCACCTATAAAAATGGGGATAATATCAACTGCCATGCATTCTAGTAGGTGATTATGAGACTTCTACAGGAAATTGTAAAATATAAACTGTAGAGAACAAGGGACACAAAGCTGGCTCAGTCAGTAGACATGTGACCCTTGCTCTTGGGGTCTTAGGTTCAAGTCCCTTGCTGGGTGTATAGATTACTTAATTATTTTTTAAATATTAAAATATATATATATGGGGGGCACCTGGGTGGCTCAGTCAGTTAAGCATCTGACTCTTGATTTTCAGTCAGGTCATGATCTCAAGGTTTGTAAGATGGAGCCCTGCGTTGGGCTCTGCACTGACATGGCAGAACCTATGATTCTCTCTCTGACTCTCCCCAACTCATTCATTCTCTCTCTCTCTCTTTCTCTCTCTCTCTCTCTCTCAAAATAAATAAATAAATAAATAAAGTCTAAAAAATAAACAAAAATAAACTAAAATAAAAAATAAATTGACAAAGTATGCTCAACCGGATTAGAGAAATGGCAAGTTTACAGACAGGTAAAACTCCTGAACTCTAAGAATACATGGAGACTGAAAGAGCTAGGCAAGGGCCTGGCTGCATAGACAGCTTCTCCCCAAATCCTTTGGCAGAGTTCAGTCCATGAGCCACCTCTTTGCAAAAAATGAGTCCCAGACAGGCCAGGCCCAAGGGGACAACCTCCTAGAACAATAGTGCTGGGGTCCCCAGATTCCCACAAACTCTAACTAGGCCCAGCACCTAGGGTATCTCTCTGAGTCTTCCCTCCTTGGGATTCAGTATTATTGTGACAACACAAACAAATTTCTTTTTTTTTTAATGTTATTTATAGGGGCACCTGTGTGGCTCAGTTGGCTGAGTGGCCGACTTCAGCTCAGGTCAGGATCTCACAGTCTGTAGGTTCGAGCCCCACGTCAGGTTCTGTGCTGACAGCTCAGAGCCTGAAGCCTGCTTCCAATTCTGTCTCTCTCTCTCTCTCTCTCTCTCTCTCTCTGCCCCTCCCCTGCTTGCTCTCTCTCTCTCAAAAAAAAATAATAAACATTAAATAAATAAATAAATAAATGTTTATTTATATTTTTAAGTTTATTTATCTATTTTGAGAGAGACAGAGAGAGAGAGAATCCCAGGCAAGCTCCATACCATCAGCATAAACCCCAATGTGGGGCTCTGTCCCAAGAACAATGAGATCATAACCTGAGCTGAAGCTGGATGCTTAACTGACCTGACCCACCCAGGCACCCCTAATGTTTGTTTATTTTTGAGAGAGAGAGAGGGAGAGACAGAATCCCAAGCACATTCTGTGCCATCAATGCAGAGTCTAACACACGGCTCCAACCCATGAAGCACAGGACTATGACCCAAGCCCAAATTCAGAGTTGGACACCCAACTGACTGAGCCACCCCAGGCACACCAACAGAAACTAATTTGTGAACTGAGAGGAACCAAAGGGCAAACAAGAGGCCTAGGTGATAAAATCAGCATATCCAGTCCTCTAAGATATGTTGTAAAGAGGGCTGTCCCCCTAAGCTCAAGTCATGGGGTGGTTCTGAGGGATGCCAGAATGCCTCTTACCTTAGGCAGGCGCGCACACGCACACACACACACACATCTTGATAGTAAGCTAATGCCTAAAATTCAAAACTTTATACCTTTAGCCGGTGTCTAAGGTATAAAACACCCCCACCCAAAAATACTCATTTTATGTCAGGCATTCATATTTTAGGGTGACAAAAGGACACTTTATCAGTTACAAACAGGAATGTCACTGAAGCAGCAGAGATGCTCCAGTTTGATCTAAATCTGTCTACTAGTCTTTCCCTTCACAACCCAATGAAAACCGAGCTTTGAGCTACCTTTCAGGAGGCAAGGAAATACCATATGGAGAAAGAGGATTAATACGCAAGAAGGACCTATCTTCAAAACAACAGCCTAGGTGCTATGCTTGTACATAGGGCAATCCCCACCTCAACTGGAACTCAGTCCTTCAGATATTTTGGAATCACACTCACCCATAATCAAAGAAGTTAAAAAAAAGGGAGTTTTCCGAGAAAGAATCTACCACCAAAGCCAGCCCCTGGATCTGTCCATGAAATTTCCCAGCCATCATGACCTATGTTTCCTTTTCCTCCTTGTATAAATGGGTATCCCTGAGTAGTCCCCCCATTTAGACTTGCCCCCCGTCATCAAGAACTCAGCTCTAAACACTCCCCACTCCGCCCCCCAGTACATTGAATAGATCACAATGACAGAATAAGAGAAATGGGGAAAGAAAACTGAATTCCTTCTAAGCCTTGTGTAAAACAACTGAACTTTACAAAAGTATTCTTTCTTCTGCAACAGATCACCAGAGCTCCTGATATCTTGACAAGTCTCCATGATTTGCATAAGGAAAAACAGATCAAGCGTGTCCTAGAATTCCTACTCTGATCAGTCAGAAGAAACAAAATAAATCAACAAGTGGTCCCAGAAATTCTACCATTCCTTTGATAAGAAAAAGCCATTTAACTCCCTAGTGGTAAGTAGGATTCTAAGGAAGTACGTTGATATTTCAAATGGGATAGCTAAAAGACAGCAGATTACCTAAGGGATAGGAGGGACTAAGTTTCCCATGTTTGTTGGAACAGAAAGACACACTCAACACCAAGCTATAGGGCAACAGAGCTGGCCCAGCCCTGACTTTCCCTGCCCAACCCACGTAGCCTCAACCTCCCCTGTGCTGCCAAGTGCTTGAAACTGGCCAAGAGCAATAGACATATCATCTGCCCAAGCCATTCTTCCTGACAAGTAGTCCTGAGAAGGGGTCCTGATCTGAAAGGCCAAGGTGCCCCAAAGGCCAATCTCTTCTGGTTGCCGACAAAGGACATACTGTGAAGGGAGGAGGAAAGTTGTTCATGAGAGAGAAACATTAGCCATGGCTCCAGAACAGAAAGAACTCCTTGGGCTGCCGAGGGCAGGCAGTGCCATCCATGTGTGAGTCCTCCATCAACGCATATGCACAAACCTAAGGTTCAATTTGCCCACTCAGGCACCTCGGTTGAGTAAACGCCCCAAGCCCAGCCCAGCCCGTGGCAAGGCCTTACCTGCTGCAGTGGACTCTTCAGAACTAGCCCCTGAACCGCTTCCTGTACCCTTCTCGCTGTGGCTATGGCTGAGGCTCTGGCCGTGATGCAGGAGGAGCCCCCAGAGGAGCCACAGGGCAACACGGGCGCACACATCCATGACTCCAGGTCTCAGTCAACATGCGCCTGATGTGGACACCTCGGGATCCCAGAGGCAAAGCCAGGAACCCCGAAGTGTAGCCGACAGTCCTGGAACCCCAGGCAAGATGCCCTCGAGGCGCCGCAGCTGTCCAGCCACCCGCCGGCCTGCCTCCTCCGACAGCCAAAGGTCAAGTGCTCCAAGTTTGGGCGAGGGAGGAGGGCGGGTGCCTCCGGTCCAACAGTGGGTCCGCGGGAGCTGCGGCGGCCTGAGCGCCTGGTCTGCTCCGGCCGCTTCCGGAGAGTTTGGACAGGGTGGCTGCGGGGCCGCTGTCAGCTCCGCAGCGGGCTACACCTCTGCGGGAGAGGGGGCGGACGGGCGGGATCTCCCGCGGGCACCGGAGTGGGGGGAGGGAGGGAAGGAAGGGGAAGAGGGGGGCACCTGGCCTCGCCCC
>NC_043710.1:53512424-53524097 GCF_006229205.1 Suricata suricatta
TCTCCTGCAGGCCCGCCCCGCGCCGCCCGGCCCCCAGCGAAGCCCGGCCCGCCCAGCGCCCGGCTTATCCCGGAATAACCTGTTGGAGGCTGCTGCTGTGTGCCCCCAGCCCTCGGCGGGCTCCCCCAGACCCCAGCCCGCACTAGTCTCTGCCAGGACACCCCTCCCGCACCAAGGGTCGGGTCCCGACCTCCCCTTCCCTCACGGGAGTCTCTCCCGCTCTAACCGCCCGCGGTTGGGCTGGCGGGCCACCGACACGCAGTTGCTCAGGTAACCCAGGCCTGCGGCGACGGCGGCAATAACTGCCCTGCCCGGATCTCCGGATCTCCGGATCTCCTGCTGCTCCAGTCGCCTCAGCTCTGGAACGGAGTTGGACAAAGGTCCCCGGCACAATGATTGCAATCCCGGGTTGCCGAAAGCGACAACGGCCTGGCCCGGTTGGGCCGGGGGCACGCTCCCAGCCCCCCACCCTGGGCCCGCTTTTAGGCTCCGCCCGCCGCACCGCGCAGCCAATCAGCTTCCTCCTCTCTGCAGTTTAGGAACCTGCGCGCTTAGTCATCCGTGCGCAGCGGCCCCTGGCGGACAAATCTGGGTGCTGCAGACAAGACTGGAGCTCCTGGGAGGCCCTGCCCCTTTGCAGAGGGTCCGGGAGTGGAGCAAGGACCCGCCCCCGGGCAGCCCATTAGGGACTGCGAGTGCTTTAGGAGGAAATGATGCCCAGAAAACAAAATGAGACGTACAAAACGTTCTACGTAAAATTGCCCTACACATCCCTTACGTCTCGGCTAAAGGACCCATCTGCCTTCCTGACCCCTCTTCCCGCCTCATCCAAACGAATTTGGATGCCCTCCCTTAAGCGTCACAGCCCATTTTACTACCTGCCTCTCAAATCCCCTCCCCTTTGGGGTTTTTGTGGGTTAGCCCTGTGGCTGGTTCCTCTCTGCCTTCACTCTCCCAGCTCTCTGGGAGGAGGTGTTAGCGACTTAGAGTTAGTGCCCCAATCAAGAGAAAGCCGCGCCTGGGCCTCCTTCAACAGAGCCTGCATTTCCTGTTCTCTCTTGCGTATGCTGTCAGCAGATCGTTACTAAAACCTGCTCTGTGCCCTACCCTGTCCTTGGCACCAAAGGCAGGGGAAGGGATTAGGCCCAGGCCCTCCTCTGACTGACCGTGCTAAGCCAGCTACCTGTTCTGAGTGAGCCCTCTAAAGATCGGGAACGTGGATTTACCCAACAGCTGCCTGGCTTAAGGGTTAGCCTGTTGATATAAAAATACACATCTAACGTCATCTACTACCACTCTCCCCCACTCTCTTCTTAAACTCTAGTCACACTGGACTTCTTTAAAGTTCCTCAAACACACTGAACCTTCACCACCAGGCCTTTGTATCTGCTGTGGCTTCTCTCCCCTCCTACCTCTAGCTCCTTATATAGCTGTCCTGTCCTTCTTCCACACACAGTTCAAGGTCTTCTCAGAAGCTCCACTTCTGACCAGCGCCTCTGGTCCAGAATTGGACCATACTAATGTCTGCCTCCCTCCACCCCATAAGATTGAGTTTTCAGAGGTCAGGGGAACTGTGCTCTATTCATTTCTGAGACAGGAGGATCCAGTCACCAGTTCTGCACATAGTAAGTGCTCGGTAAAAGCTGGTGGACATAGTTAATTCATTTGACCACCAAAATACTTCTTAAATAACAACTCTGTGCTAGGAAATTGGCCAGAACAGAAGATGACACCCTGACCTAGGTTCTGTTAGACATATGCTCTGAGTCAGGGGTCTTAAGCTCAGTTGACAGATAGATAATATAATTGAGAGAAGTAGGTGGGATAATAGGGAGTGGTGGACTGTGGCACACTGGAAAGCAGTCAGAGAGATGAACTCGGAATTGCTGGAGCATTAAGAGACGACTGAAAGCTGGACTTTTATATGACATATCCCTTTTTTCAGTACTAGCAATTTTTAAGTAAAAAAAAAAAAACCCTGTATAGGCCACACAAAACACATCTGTAGCATAAATTAATCACTCAGATGGCTAGTTGGTCATTTCTGCCTAAGCCAACCTGCCTGTTTACTCATTTGTCTAAGAGAACACACCAGAGAAAAAGAAAGTGAAGCATGCTTAACTTCCTTTAAACTCAACTACATCATTTCTCTTAAGTACCACATGATTTCTTTGGGAGTATGGGTGCATAGCCCATTTAATACAAAAAATCTGGATCTTGAAGGCAGGAAGTGAGGGTCTATTACCAATTTACATCAAGAACTTGAACCTCTCAGAGCATACTGCATTTCCTATGAGGCTAAAATGGTGTCTGGTAACTAGAAGTAGAATTAGCATATAATCCAGCAATTTAACTTCTGAATATATACTCAAAAAATTGAAAGCAGGGTTTCAAAGAGATATTTGAAACTTTTTTTTAATGTTAATTCATTTTGAGAGGGAGAGAAAGAGAGCATGCATGAGCACACAATGGGAGAGGCAGAAAGGGAGGGAGAGAGGGAGAATCCCAAGCAGACTCAATGCTGTCAGTGCAGAGCCCTAATGGGAGTCAATCTCACAACCAGGAGATCATGATTCAAGCTGAAATCAAAAGTCAGATGCTTAACTGACTGAACCATACAGGCATCCCTTAAAGAGATATTTGTACGCCCATGTTCAGAGCTGCACTATTCACAATTGCCAAAATGTAGAAGCAATCTGAGTGTCCATAGACAGACAAATGAATAAACAAAATGTGGTATATACATACAGTGGGATATCACTCAACCTTAAAAAGGAAGGAAATTCTACATGCTACAACATGGATGAACCTCGAGGACAATATGCTAAGTAAAATAAGCTGGTCACAAAAAAACCAAATACTATATGATTCTACTTCTATAAGATACCTAGAGTGAATTTCAGAGGGGTCAGAAAGTAGGATAGTGGTTTCCAGGAGAGAATAGGGAATTGTTTAATAAATATAGTTTCAGTTTTTCAAGATGAAAAGTGTTCTGGAGACTGGGTGCCAAACAATGTGACTGTACCTTACATGACTGAACTGTACAGTCAAAAATGGTAAAGAGGCTGAGGCATCTGGATGGCTCAGTCTGTTGAGGGTCCAACTCTTTTTTTTATGTCTTTATTTTATTTTATTTATTTTGAGAGACAGAGACAGAGAGCAAGGAGGGGAGGAGCAGAGAGAGAGGGAAACACAGAATCTGAAGCAGGCTCCAGGCTCTGAGCTGTCAGGACAGAGCCCGACACGGGGCTCGAACCCACGGATTGTGAGATTATGACCTGAACCCAAGCCAGACACTTAACCGACTGAGCCACCCAGGCGCCCTGAGGGTCCAACTCTTAATTTTGGTTCTGGTCATGATCTCATTGTTTGTGGGTTCAAGCTCCACATCAGGCTTCATACTGACAGTGTAGAGCCTGCTTGGGATTCTCTCTCTCCCTCTCTCTCCGCTATTCTCTCTCTTTCAAAATAAATAAATAAACTTTTTTTAAAAATGGCAAAGATGGTATATTTTATGTTATGTGTAATTTACCACAATTAAAAATAAAAATAAATGCTATGTGGGAACCAAAGCCATGGCCTGGATAACAGGAGAAACATTTTGGTTTTCTCTCTCTGCCTGCAAGATCTTAATGTAACATCAGAAAAGCCAGTTCCCTCTGGATCTCATTCTCCCCAACTATAGGATGGATAAGTACCAGATTACTAATCCAGTTTGGCTTTAATATTCTACAAAACAGGAAAATCGGAGACCTCATGGATCTTCCTGGATCTAAAGCTGTGACTCTCACCTCAATAGCCCCTATGTTGGGTCCTCATGTGAGTGTAGCCTCTGTAAGAACCTCTTATCACATTATGAATCTCAGGAGGACCCAAAGAGCTTTTTTCCCCCACCTCTATGTCTTTTTCTTTCTTTCTTTTTTTTTTTTTAATGTTTCTTTATTTGGAGAGAGAGCACACATGAGCAGGGAGCGGCAGAAAGAAAGGGAGACAGAGAATTCCAAGCAGGCTCTACACCATCAGTGCAGAGCAGGATGCAGGGCCTGAGCCCACAAAACACAAGATCATGACCTGAGCCAAAATCAAGACATAGATGCTTAACCAACTAGGGCACCCAGGCGCCCCTCTCTCTGTCTTTTCTAAACCTATACACCCAGTCTTTACCATACACCCTGTTTTTTTCTTTTTGCTGTCTCCTGTTTTGCTCATCTTCCTATGTCACAAAATGGGACATCAGGCTTGTCTTTGGTGGTAGCAATAAAAGGGAGTAATGAATGAGAGACTCCTACTTTTAACCCTAAGGCAGCCTGAGAGAGGGAACACCAGGGGACCAAGAAGAGTCCCACCAAGCCTGAGTCCCCTGAACCACATCAGAGACAAAGGACAACTCAGAATTAGGGTTAATCTGAATTGCTCGTGGGGCTTTGTTCCTGATTTTGTGCAGATGTTGGTTAAATCAAATTGGATTAACAATTGTCATGCCTCCATTTCACTATTTGCAAGAGCTTTCACATCTATTACCCCATCCCTCCTTCAAAAGAGCTCTGCTAGCTAAGACAGAGGCTATACTCATTATAGATTAAGAATGGGGCGCCTGGGTGGCTCAGTCGGTTAAGTGTCCAGCTTCGGCTCAGGTCATGATCTCACGGTTCGGTTCATGAGTTCTAGCCCTGCGTGGAGCTCTGTGCTGACAGCTAGCTCAGAGCCCGAATCCTGCTTCAGATTCTGTATCTCCCTCTCTCTCTGACCCTCCCCTGCATGTGCTGTCTCTCAAGAAAAAAAAATTTAAAAAATTAAAACAACAAAATGATGGGGGCGCCTGGATGGTTCAGTCGGTTAAGCATCTGACTTCGGCTCAGGTCATGATCTCACTCGTAGGTTCGAGCCCCGCATAGGGCTCTGTGCTAACTGCTAGCTCAGGGCCTGGAGCCTGCTTCGGATTCTATGTCTTCCTCTTTCTCTGTCCTTCCCCTGTTTACGGTCGGTCTCTGTCTGTCTCTCAAAAATAAATAAATGTAAAAAAAAAAAAGAAAGAAAGAAAGAAAATGAGGTTGAGGCCACCATATCAAGCTCTTTCCCTTGGAATTTTCTCTCTAGCCTTCAAGTCTCATCTCAGGTCCAGTGAAAGAAAAGCATCCATGCCTTGACTAATGATGAAGACATAGCATAAATCAAAAGTTATGATTAGTCCAAAAACAGGAAAAAAAATACCCAGCTCAAAAGTCACCCCTTCCTTCCTTTGGCACCTGTCTGACTTACCCTGTGTCGCCAGTCTTCTGCTATACCTTAGAGTACTTATATAACTGGATTATGATTCTCTCATAAGCATCTGTCTTCCCCATTAGCTTCTGAGTTCACCAAGGAATGAATTTCATTCATATTCTCCCAGGCTGACTTTACCCAGTACATAGCTGGTACTCAATAAAAGTGCATAAACTAATAATATGTGTTTTCTATGAACCAGCTGTCTTGTCTCTGGCTGTCATTCCTTTACACTACAGAGCTTCTGGTTACCAATAGCTTTCATTTGGAACATGACAGTATCTCCAGCAGAAGTGTAATAGAATCCTAAATCTGCCCACAAAAGTTTAAATCCCTGAGTTTGGGCCGTGTTATTAGTGGTGCTCCCTGGTGTCCAAAAATGGCAAGTACAGCTATCAATGAGAAGCTGCACGCAGGGTCTGGCTGGGTGATGAAGAGAGAGATCTTGGCTTCTAACAATTCTTCCCACGCTTGTTTCACAAAAAATATCACTTCCTCTTCCAAAATCAAGTCTAGAATCTTACTACCAATGTTCATCTATTGATTTAACATCTACAGAGCACCTGTTCATAACAACCCAGTTCCTATCCTCAAAGACTTTGGTTTTTAGGGAAATTTGTATACGGTTAGTAATTAGCACTTATTGATAATGTCTTGAGAGGAACTGGCACAGGGGCAGGTGAGGGAGCACAAAGGAGGAACAAGTAACTGCCTAAAGCAATCAGCGAGGATGTGCCCAGGCACACAGGTGGAGCGAGGTGGGGGGGATCGCAATTCGATTGCCTAGATTCACATGCAGGCACTGCTCTGTGACTCTGTGACAACTGAATTGCTCCTAGAACAAACCAGAACTGAAGAAGGAGGAACCCCCAGAGGGGATTATGCCAAATGACCTATACCACCCAGTTTGGAGAACCTCAAAGATGCAAAGGTGTTCTAGAGGCAAACAAGGCAACTTTTGTTATTCCTGCCTGGGAGGAGGGACCCTCCTCTAGATAGGGCAAGCCCCTCATCTTCCTTCCCCCATCTAGTTACTTCCTCAGTGGGATTCAGGAACAATGGATCAGAGGATGCAACCCTAGAACTTTGTTTCATTTGTCACTTCCCCTGTTTGCTCTTTTTGCTATCTCCTGTTTTGCTCATCTTCCTATGTCACAAAATGGGACATTAGGCTTGTCTTTGGTGGTAGCAATAAAGGGCAGTAATGAAAGAGAGACTTCTACTTTTAACCCTAAGGCAGCCTGAGAGAGGGAACACCAGGGGACCAAGAGGAGTCCCACCAAGCCTGAGTCCCCTGAACCACATCAGAGACAAAGGACAACTCAAATCAGGGTTAATCTGAAGACACTGCAACTGGGGTTGACCAGAAGACCTGTGTGGGCCACGAGTGAGCTATAGGAGCTGGAGTTCACACAGGCTGAGCTGGGAAGTAATAGGTTTGGCGGGCTCGAGGAAAGGAACACCAAGATGGCTGACAGGCCATCCCACCGAACAATACCAAGATGGCCAACAGACCACCATTTTGGAACTTTCTGCCTGCTGCCAGCGTCCCAGAAAACACGTCATCTGCCCTAGCCTCATCTCTTCACCTTATAAGGAGGTCTTCTGCCCCTGGACACACCCACGGAACTACTGCCCTATATAAGGCCCCACTCTTTATCCACTCCCCACCAACACCCCCCCTCGAGACTTCTCTGGCCCATTCTGTCCGGACCAGGGAACCTCGCCCCAGAGCACTCCCAATAAAGGCCTTTTACATTTATTTCTGACCTCGGTTTTCTGTATGTCTCTGCGACTTCCCTGGCTCATTCCCTCCGAGCCATGGAACCTTGCCTAAGAGCTCTTTAATAAAGGGTGCTCTGGTCTCTTTTCCTGGTCTCTCTGTTTTGTGACTCTCACTCAGCGGACTTACCGGTACAGAAGACCTGTTCGGAAGGCACCAGGGCAGAGGTGAGATCATTTCAGGGCTTTTTCCTCCTCCTTTCTGCCTCTGCCCTGCTCTTCTATGGGAGCCAAATCATGGGTATATAGAGAAACTAATGCTTGTCGAACCCTGGGCAATCTGCTTAGCACTCTACTTGCATTATCTCATAATCCCACAAAGCACATAGTATTGGGATGTCTGGGTGGCTTAGTCAGTTAAGCATCCGACTTCGGCTTAGGTCATGATCTCACGGTTCATGGGTTGGAGCCCCGCGTCGGGCTCTGTGCTGACAGTTAGCTCAGAGCCTGAAGACTGTCTTCGGATCCTGTGTCTCTCTCTCTGTCTGTCCCTTGCTCAGCATGTCTCTCTGTCTCAAAATCAAAACAAAGAAAAAAAATTTTTTTTAAGCACATAGTATTGTCCTTCCCATTTTAAAATGAAACTAAATGGCTCTATTCTATGCTCTTACAGCACTCTGTACTTTTGTATAATTATCTGTTCAAGATCTCTCTCTCACTAGTTACATCAGGATAGGGACTCATCTGTGTTTTCACCTCTGTGTCATTGGCATGTGACATTATACCTAGCCTAGGGAAGGTTTTCAATAAAATGTGTTCTAGGAATGAATGAGAAAGTTCATATGACTTGTCAAAGGCCACAACGTAAGTGATACAACCAGGACTTGAATCCTGGACTGTCTGGCTCCCGAACCTATCTGTGATCTCTCTGCTCTATCTCTACCAAATACTTTCATACATTGTCTCAGTTTTTTTTTTTTTAATGTTTTTGTGAGAGAGAGCATGCATGAAAGTGTGGTGGGGCAGAGAGAATGGGGGACAGGGATCTAAATTTTTTTTAATGTTTATTTTTCTTTGAGAGAGACAGAGCATGAGCAGGGGAGGGGCAGAGGGAGAAGGAGACACAGAATCCACAGCAGGCTCCAGGCTCTGAGCTGTCAGCACAGAGCCCAACATGGGGCTCGAACTCACAAACCTGTGAGATCATGACCTAAACCTAACTGACTGATCCATCCAGGGTCCCCTTTTGTCTCACTTCTAAATGTCCCAGTGGCTGTTCCTGTTTCTTAGCCGCTTGTGAACACAAACATATGCCATCTGCCAAGAATTCACCTATTCAGGGAAAGCAAGTGAGAGACTAGGAAGAAAAAACAGCCCTTTGGGGCTTAAGCCCTCTTCCTACACATTTCAGCTAAACATCTTTCTTCACCATGAAGCCTTTGCAGATGGTTCCACCCCATTACCTGTCTCCCATTCCTCTGGCGTTATTGACCCATCCTATATCTGTGCCATAAAAGTGGCTGTAAGTCACCTGGTTCTACACATTTATTATGGCAATTTAATTCCACAGATGTACACTAATGGCAAATGGGTGCTCAGGCCTGCCTATGCCAGGCCCAATGAGTGAACACAAAGATGAATCAGACACAACCTCAAAGGACTTACAGTCAGTGGGGGAAACACACATCAAGCACAGATACAATTAACTAGAGTACAAAGCAGGATGACCTAAATGGTACTAAAGAAGTATGAGCAATATGCTGCATGCATAAACCTTGAGTACTTACTTATTATTCTGAAGAGTATATCATGAAAAGTCAGAGCTCAAAGAGTATTGTCTAATTTAACCCCTTGTTTTCCAGTGGAGGAGTCTGGGACCCAGAGAAGGGTAAGGCCTTCCATAAAGTCTCACCAGTCAGTCTAGCTGAGCCAAGACTAGACTTCAGGTCTTCTGAAGCCCAACCCAGAGCTCTTTCGCCTCCAGTAGCTTCATACACAGCAGCCCCAGATCCCACCAGACCATGAAATCCCCCAGGCCAAGTCCGGTTCTCCCACGGAAGCAAGCTGAACCAGGGCCAGGCATGACCAAGACATAAGGCTCTGGAAATACAGTCTGACTCCAGGCTTCCAATCCAGACATTTGGTCTACTGCATGTAAAGTGTACCCTACTTTAACCACTATGCTTCTAAAACTGATTTTCAAATATTTTTTGCAGGAAACTTTTTAAAAATAAGCTCTTTATCTAGAATACTAGTATATAAATCAGATAAAAGCAAATTAACTCTGGTTTGAAGGGAAGGGAGGCCAGAGCACCACGATTTTCCTGCCTTCAATTCCTGGGAAGGGAGCTCTCTAGGAACAGCTCAAACACCTCTGTTCTGGGACACAATTTTTAATGGCTTTACAGAAGCTGCTTTCATATGTAGTCCTCCACTGAACCCCGTCTTTTATGGACACTCACAATCCTTTCTTCACTACCAAACACCAAGCACCAACTATGTGCTCCCAGTAGGATATCAAGGGGAATAAGATTTGCTTTTTTTTTTAATTTTTTTTAAATGTTTTATTTATTTTTGATACAGACAGAGACAGAGCATGAGAGGGGGAGGGGCAGAGAGAGAAGGAGACACAGAACCGGAAGCAGGCTCCAGGCTCTGAGCTAGCTGTCAGCACAGAGCCTGACGCGGGGCTTGAACCCACGAAAGTGAGATCTGACCTGAGCTGAAGTCAGAGGCTTAACCGACTGAGCCACCCAGGTGCCCCAAGATTTGCTTTATTGTCTTTCCCGCTCTCCTCTTCTCCACAGAGAGGACTTTGTCCCAAGTGCTATGGAGAGGGAGGAGACCCAGCCTACACCTAGGAAGATCAGGACAAGCTTTACCAGAAGGCTCATGGAGAATGAATTCATCTACTCAGTCATCTACCAGCCTGAATCTGACAGAGGTTCTACTTAGTTGTCCTACACCATACTCGCTAGCTATATGTACTATAGAGTGCTTGAAATGTGTCTAGCCAAGATTCAGATTTAGTCTAAGTGTAAAACACAGACAAGATTTCAAAGCCTTAGTATAAAAAAAAGACTGTAAAATATCCTATTCATTTTTATAGTGAATAATTCTTATATTGGTTACATGTTGAATGATAATATTTTGGCTAAATTGGGTTGAGTAAAACATATCATTAAAATTATCTGTTTCTTTTTACTTTTTGGAAAATGTCATCACTAGAAAATTTTGAGATATACATGTGGCTTACATTATTTCCACTAGGCAGCACTGAGACTATCAAGCGCATAGCAGAGGTGGGGTGGGTGTATGTGTGTATGTGTGGGTGCTTACAGTGTGTTGTCTGAGGAGGGATGATGGCAGCCAGGGAGGGAGTAGTCCATTAGGGCCAAATTGTGAAAGTCTGAGTGGATTTCACCTGGAAGTCAATAGGGAAAGAAGGCAGGTAGAGGGAATAGAATGGGCAAAGGCAAAGATGTGGGTAGGCGTGTTGTGTTTAGGAAACTCATTCTTATAGCATTTTTTTTTTTAACAGAGAGAGAGCAAACAGTAGAGAGGGGCAGGGGGCAAGATAGAGAGACTCTCAAGTAGGCTCCATACTCAGGGCAGAGCAGGAGATGGAGCTCTATCCCCATGACCTAGAGATCATGACTTGAGCCAGACTCTCAACTGCTCAACCAGCTGAGCCACCCAGGCGCCCCCAGCATGATTTTTTTTTTTAATTCATTTGTTGAATGCTTATTTTGAGTCAGGTCTTGACAGCAGGGCTTTTACATCCATTCTCATGTTATCTCTCCACAACTACAGGATGCAGGAGAGGTTATACAATTTTACCAAAGATAAAGCTGAGGCTTAGGAAGGTTAAGCTATTTATTCTCAGAGCTGTTCTTCCTTTTTATCTGGAAAGCCTCTTGGAGACAGGGAGCCTGTTTTAATCGCCTGTTTTCCTCCAGAGTACACAGCACGGAGCTCTGCACGTGGTAGGCGCTCAGAAAGTTAGGTATCCATTCCGAGTCAGAGCTCCACAAGCAAGACCTGGGTGCAGAAACACCAGAGGGCGCCCACGAGCCCGCCCACCCAGCGGTCCCCAGGGCGCCGGTAAGATCTTGGGCCTGGGTGCGGCCCCGCCGCCCAGAGCAGTTGCGCGCCGAGACTAGAAGAGCCGGTGAGGAGAGCCCTGCGTCCTACATCCGCCCCGCCCCCTCCCCAGAGCCGGGGCGCACGGAGCAGCCGGTTGCGGAACGACGACACGACATCCTGTTTTTGGGGCCCGCGGCTCCTCCGGCGCCTCTGCTGATCTTGTCTTTCCCCGGGTGCTGACGCCAGCTCCCCTTCCCCCAGTCTCTGCACCCTCCCCAGGGGTCTGGGGCCTTCCCACTGCTGAATCACCACCACTCCGCACTCCCCCGGGGTTCGGGGCAGGGTGGGGACTGCCCCAGCCGGACCCATTCTGGCCACCCCCCAGCCTTGGTCAACGATCGATCCCGGGCTTGACTGAAGGCACGCAGCCTAAAGGCGCCAGTTCTTAACTTCTTCCCGCGGGGGTTGGTGGGGGTGAGAGGGGAGGGGGACAAAGCCTAGCGCCTAGGCTAGGGCCTCTACTGGGATGGGGGTGGCAAGAAGGAGACTGGGAGGACTGACTTTCGTAGGCCTAACTTAAGGACCTCCGAGCAGATGGCTGGG
>NC_043710.1:53524197-53549803 GCF_006229205.1 Suricata suricatta
CGGGCAAGTTTGCTTGCGGGAGGCCGCGGGCGGGAGCTACTCGGCTCTCTGCAAGTTGGGCGGGCGCGGCCGGCCGGGCGGGGCGGGGAGCCGGCCACTGCGAGCCGGCGGCGGCTCCGGGAGGGTAGATTTCTGTACCGAGGCAGGCTGCCCCGGTTCCCCAGAGCCGCGAGGGACCGCTGAGGTGGGAGGGTCTCCCGCTCTGAGAGAAAAGTCCCTAATGTGGAAGACCTGGGGCATGGGACTCGGAGGCTGGGGTCACCTCAGAAGTTTGGGGGAGGGGGGTTCCGAAGGGTGCGGGCCCTCTGAGCTCGGCGCTCCCTCTGCTCCAGCAGTTGTGACACTTGGGAGGTTGGAGGGGAGCGGTGTCTATGGCCTGTGAAGCCTTAGACTGCTGAGAAAGAGCTCCCTCCCTGGAAGATCCTTGCCAATCCGGACCCACAGTTGCAGGCTGCAGTTCAAGATCCTGTGCGCTCAGAGGAGCGCGGAGGAGCTCGCCAGCCCCAGTCCGTCTCTCTGTATGTCTATTTTTCTGACGCCCATCCTCTCCATCCCTGGAATGAAGCAACAAGTATTTAGTAAGCAAACATGCTCTGTGCCCAGCTGACCCGACGCTGGCCTTGCTCTTTGGGGGATAAACTGAGGAAGGAGAGGGCCAGGTCTTGTCGGGCAACTAGGGGTACTGAAGGCCCCTTACAAGACCGCATCACTGAAAGGACTGTTTTGAGGAGCTAGAGAGAAGAGAGCTTCTGGGAGGCAGCAGGGACTCTGGACTTGGGAAATTATTGGTAGCATCTCCCACTCTCTGCACCCCATCGTTAGTCCCTGAACTCTCATTTCTCTTCCTCCGTTCCTACTTCAGACCCTCTCCACAAACTCTCCATCACCCTCTTCTTGCATCCTCTTCAGTCTTTTCACCTAATCACACAGTCATGCCTACGTCCTGTCCTGTCCTATCACCTGCCGTGCCCCTCTATCTCTGTTCCCTGCAGCTTCCCTCCTTCCTTCCTTGCCCAGCTTCTGGCTCCCAAACACATGCCCACCCTTTCGCTTCTTCCACTGCCCTGCACTCCTCTCATTCTCTCTGTCCCCTTCCCTTTGAGCCACTTATCTCCAGCTGTGGGGTACAGATCTTTGGTGGGTTTGAGAGCCTTTTCAAATCTCCCTACCTCAGAGAGACAGTGATAGAGATGATTACAGGGCTGGAAACCCTTTCTATATGTGTGTTAGCATGGGATTGTCAATGTGTCTATATCTTTATCTCTTGGAGACAAAATAACTGCGCTCAGCCTTGAGAGGGCCCAGAGCAGGGGAAGCTAGCAGAATGAAGGGAACCTGCAGTGGGTGAGGTTGTGGTTAGGCAGGAGGAAGCAGTCTGTAGCAGCCAGGGCAGAGTGACACAGGAGTAAGACTGGTGAGAGAGGTCGTGGGAAATCAAAATCACCCAGACCCTTGTTTGCGTAATCAAGAGGTCAGGTGTCGAGGCTGGGGGATAGCCCGAAGGTCCCTGACTCCAATGCTTACTGGTTCCAACACCACCTGTTAGGGAGAATGAGACCAAGTCAGCCAGGTGTGATGGAAGGAAAGGGGGAGGGCAAAGATAGGATTCAGGAGGGAAGACTATGGCTGGTCTAACTTCAGTCTTAACTGTTTTAGTTCCAATTCAGGAAAAGAAGAGGGTTGTAAGGCAGAAGTGTCTGCCTCCTCTTCCCTGCTGCCTTCTGGGACCTGCTCAGGCAGGGAACCCACGTGCCCTGGGCTGCAGCAAGGCCTTGATGACCAGGAAGCCTTCTGCTGACCCATCTGACTTCAGACACCCTTCATATTCCCCCTCTCTCAAGAATTTCTCCCAAGTCTAACTTTAGTCCAACCTGGCTCTGTAAGCTCCTGCCCCATTCTAAAGCTTCTTCCTCAAGACTTTGGGAAGCATGCTGATAGATCTTGCCTCTCTACCTCCTCAAGTCTACTGTATTCATTTTTCTCCATTAGAGAAAAAAAGAGAAGTGGAGGGGAACTTTTTTGGAATTCCCAAGCACAGCTAAATTTAAGGGCTAATCTGGTTCCTCATTCTGTTCTCTTCCCATGTCACAGTTGTCCCTCTCCCATGAATTGTCCCTTCTTTCACCCACCGATATCTCCTGTTATTTCTGGGAGGTATAGGGGGTCCCACTCCAGGAGGAAGTCCCAGGGACCTGCAAAAAATTCCAGCTCAGAGATGGATGTGCATGCAAGGTCCTTTTTCAGCATCATGGCTCATTAAAAAAAAAAAAAAAAAAAAACAACAACAACCATTCAGGAGTTATGACTCCCCGCCTGCTTAAACCAGTACTTATTTTAGGAAGAAATGGCTAATGTGAGATTGTCACAGATCCTGGTTGGAAATCTAGGATATGGAGAGTTGTTTCTGGCCAGCTTGTTAGGGCTGACGGAGTGGCTGATGTGAGCTTTTAGGAGGTCTTAAGCAGCAAGATGTGAGAAGCTGTAGCTATAGTGAGAGAGATATTACAATGGGGGTAGCTGGGCAACTGGGAAGAAGATGGGGGCCCTGGCCCAGAGTGAAAACCTCTTTCTCCATACACAGTGTAGACCCATTAATGATGAGGCTTGTAAGGGTATGTGAGGAGGGAAACCAAGACAAAGCCTGGGCCACCTCCCCAGAAAAGATTGGTTTTCCTGTCTAGGGTCTAGCTTCCTCTTTTATTCTCATGTCATTGGCGGAGGGCATCTCCCCGGGAGCTAGAGCCCAGAGGAGGAGCTCCTCAGTTGGAGCAGGATAGGATGGCTGTTTGTCCAGTAATGTCAATGCTGAATCATAGCCTAGTACGGGCGAGGCATGAGAGTCAAGGTAAGGTGAAAGCAGAAAGGGCTCAGGCATCAACCAGATCCCACCAGCCCATTTTCTGAAGGAATAAACCATTGTTGGGTCATCCTGAAAAAGGCCAGAGATATAGGCCTATTCCTAGGCCAGAGTAACAGTCCTCACCTTCTCCTTTTTGGAAGTGACATCAGGGTGGAGGTTAGGAGACCCAGGTCCTTGTCCTGGATTTACTCCCAACTCTGTATAATCCTGATCAACTTTGTCCCTTGTGGTTCAGCTCCAGCATTAAGGAGTTGCCTATCAATACCTCCTATGAGCATAGAGAATACTGAGAGCTCTAATTCTCCTTCCACCAAGAAGCTCTTCATAGCAGTGCCCCTAACTCTGGGCCCTCCTGTCTCATGCCAGCCTTGATCAGAGGCCTATGTAGTCTCTAAGTATCTGTCGAGGGACAGGACCTGTGGCTTCTTCCCCCCAAAACACAAGGATTCTTACAGGTTGAGGGAAGAGAAGTAGTGTTGGGGATTTTGCCTGGGGCAGCAATACGGGGGGAGTACCCTGTGCCCTGCTCCAGCTCTGCCCCACTGTCAGTGGAAAATAGATGCCGGAGTTTCCTCCCTGATGTGTTTTTCCCTTGTGGAAACCCCCTCAGACCTGGGGCGGGGCCCAAGGGATAGGGCGGCCCTGGGTCTCTCTGTGGGTATTTTCGGGGTGGGGGCAGGATTGGGAGGGTGGCATTTCTGTACAGCATCGTGTGAAATGAGCAAAGGCAAAGGAAGTGCCACTTCACAGGCCTTTCGTGGGGCCCAGGGACCGCTGAGCTGCTGTTAGGTGCGGAGGAAGAAGGGAGGAGGAACCAAGTATTGGAGCCTTCCTCTGTGCTGTCTGGTGGGGGAGGGGCAGCCTCCTTAGCTCCCCCAGCCAGAGCTGCCTTGGCCCTGGGGCTCACCCTTAGAGGAGCACCCCAAGTGCTGGGATGGTGAGAGAAAGAAGGGAACTGGGACTCAGTGAAAGGGTCCCAGCCCCCCACAGCCTTCCCAGATACAACTATCTTGTTTTCTGCGCCTTCTAGCCCCTAGTAGGTAGAGTCAACTCTCTTTGCCTCTTACCCTACCTGCTGCCATGCAGGCTCCTCTGCAGGGGCTGAAGAGTGGAGAATAGCAAGAAGTAGAGTTCTTTCGCTTACATTCTTTTGTTTTTTTCAAGGCTGGGAACTAGGCTCTCTTAGGTTCTGTCCCTGCTGATGGGGAGAATGGGGAAGAATGAGGGAGACTCAGCCTTTGGCCTGGTCCCAGCCCCACACTGACCTCATGTCTCCCCCAGCTTCCTCCTCCCAGCCCAGCTGCAGTCAGCTGCAGCCCCTTTGAGCCTTTTCATATCACCTCTCCACCTCTCCTGCAAAAACAAAGACTTATAGAGCTTCTAAAGCCATTTTCAACACCCACCCTGATCCTCACCTCATCCTTGACCAAGGGCCTTCCGATATTACCAGTCCTTAGCCTTATCAGGATCACTGTTCCTACCCATATTCCTCATCACCTCTGGGCCAGCTATGCCTGAATCACCCCTCTCACCTTCCCAGCTGAGGATAGGGCAATCTAGCCTGTGTGTTCATTACTCTAAATTGTACTCCACAGAGGGAGGAGGAAGTTGGTTACCCTTGTCTTGTGTCTCCAGGGGCATGGAGACTCTTCCTTGTTCTCCAGAACAAGGGGGAGGAGATATGTATCAGTCTGCAGCTTTTGCTTAGCAATCTGCCAGGCTTCTGGAAGTAAGCAGGACAGACTCCCTCCTCATGAGGCATCCAGTTCAGTGTAATGAATAGTGGAGACAGTACTGGGGAAGGTAGGGCGGGAGAGGGGGTTGCTTTGGTATTCTGGAGAAGCTGGGGAACAGAACTGGGCCCTGAAGGATTGGGAGGCTCTGAGGTGGGGATGCAGAACTCCAGGAAGAGGAACTCCTCTGTGCAAAGAACTGAGGGACAGATTGCATTCATTCAGTTATTTACTAATAGCCACTGAGTGCTGTGCTCAGCCCAGGGAGACAGATCAGCTAGGACCTTGCCCTCTAGACCCTCCCAGTCCAGTGATGAGAGATAAAAGTCAGATCAGCTTCCATGTGATACAAGATAGAATGTACCTGTGAGAGAAATAAGGACCAAACCTGGCATGGGATAAGTCATTTGGGATTTGGGTGATTTGGAAAAAGCTTCCTGGAAGAAATGGCAAGAGTACTTGGCTCTGGAGGACAGACCTTGGAGCTGGGGGTGGGGAGGGGTTAACGGATGGAAATGGCGGGGGGGGGGGGTGGTAAGCTGGGTTCCCACAGGGACTGCCAATATTGTCACTTGCTGTAGTTTGGAGAAGAGTGTGTGGAAGCTGCTTGTAGAAGTTCAGGGTGGTGTGACCAGAGCTTAGGAAGAGAATGTACACAGATGGATTATAGTTAGAATGAGTTTCAAGGAGGGCTGTAGAAGGGGAGCCCCAGGTCAGGGAGGCAGGTTAGAAGGCTATAGTAAGTTCCCATTGCCTCTTAGAGCCCATTCCTCCCCTCCCCCACTCCCAGTTGGGACACTTCCCGTACTATAACGGCCACAGATCTGGCAATCAATCTGCTGCTTCCTTTCCCTCCCCCATTCTGGGCCTGCCTGGGCCACACCCCACGACCAGGTCCCACTGGGTGAAAGCTGGGCTCCAGGGACCACGTTAGCCTCCCATGAGTTGTGCTCCCATGGACTGTGCAGATCAAGCTGGTGGTGTGAGGAGAGACTTTTGCCTATCTAAATCAAAGCTTTTGGCTGTGGGGTTATTGTCCAATTCTGGCTTCTATGCCATCTATCCAGATCTCAGTAATAGGGCAGAAGCAAGCTGATCAGAAGGCAGTGGCTGCATACTCCTGTGTGCCCAGCCCTACACACTTAGCTTTTCTGTGAGGGCAGTGGAGAGAAGCTCAAGCTTCTACTGGGGGGCATTCACAAGCTAGGAAACTTACATCTGACTACTGGAGGAGAATCATACCCACCCAAAGAAGGGCTAAAAGGGGTGGCCATGCCATGAACTCATGGGACTGTGAGACTGAGGCTAGGCCTTCAGTCGGGAAGATGGGTGAGGGGACAACAGCATACAGAGGAGCAGAGGAAAAGTCCAGAGGCAAGAATGATCCTGATCCTTTACAAAGGACAGTGGAGATCCCTCTGGAGCAGGGAGCTGGGAACTCACATTTACAAAGCACCTAAGTTGTACACATATATTGCACTTAATCCTTATGACAACCTGGTAAGGTTGGTGGTGTTAGCTCCTAAGGGGCAGGACTAGGGTTTAAACCCAGGTCTATCTGACACCAAAACCCCTATCAGATTATGGAGAACTCTGAACACCAAGGTGAGGGACCAGGCATGATCTGAATTAATTTTAGACTATAAAGCCAGAATAACACTATATATATTTGCAAACATTAATTTATATACCAAATAAAAGTCCTTTAAAAAAAAAAAAGTCACCTAGTAAATGAATCACAGATGATTCTGACCCCAAGCAAACCAGGCCTCTCACAGGTTTGGCCTCTGAAGCACTGACTGATGTTTCTTATGTGCCGCAGGGTACACCCTCCCTTCCAGCTGGTGCCCTCCTTGAATGAGCTGTGGGAACTTACTTGACCCAGCTCAGGCCATAGGATTTCAGAGAAAAGAGTTGTCCTGGGAGAGAGGATAAGGGTGAGAGCTACATCTGAGCAGGGAGAATTAGGCTGATGCCACCACTCTGATGCCTGCCTAGTCTGTGCTTCCTGCCTCCTGGGATGAAGGGCATTGCTTTTGTCACCTCTTGTGTGCACAGCACTTCCCAGTTTACAAAGCTCACTCATTCCCATGCTCAGGGATCCTCACAGCTCCCCTTTGAGGCAGGGAGAGCAAGTATTATCTCCCTCATTGTACAGATGAAGAAACGGAGGCTCCAGGGAGGGAAGTGACTTACTTGCTTAAGGTCCTTTAAGACAGCTGGTAAGGGGTAACCTGGAGGCTATATGACACATTTGAGGAAAACATGGAACTTTGGATGACAAAACTGGGGGTGTGTCCTGGCTTCTATGCTAACTACCTGTGTGATGTTGGGTTACTTTAACTGTCCTGAGTTTGTTTCCTAATCTGTAAATTAGTAATATTACCAGTGGGTTGTTATAAGGATCAAATAATATAACATTGTGTACCTATAAAAGGGTGTACCATGTGAGGGCTTTTGATCAAGGGGCAGAGTCAGCAGGTGAGTCCAAGAGGTCACATTCAGGTAGCCAATGCACTTGTTTCTATACCACACTGCTTCTGATTTGCTCCGTTTCTGGACACTACCTCACTCAAGATCCTTTTCCGGTGTCAGTCCCTGTTCCCTTGCCAGCCCGGAAGCTACTCCGTCCCTCCCAGCTTCTTTGAGGGCTGATTTACTGATTGCTGGTTGATAACCCCTCCCTAGAGAGCTGCCCAGAGCCTGCTATACTTCCAGTCTCTTGGGCCTTGTGACTGCCAGCTAGAGTTCCCTCCTTGCCTTCCTGCCGGGCCAGCCCAGTGTTGAGTTTGTAGGGGAAGAGTTCCCAGTCACAACTGCCACACCCACCCCTCGGCTCTGTGGGACTGAAGATTTACAAGCCCAAGAGTCCTGTTCTCAAAACACAAGGGTCTCCAGATAATCCTGTGAACACAAGTAATGGCCCCTTTCCCCCAACCCCCCAAAAAACTGGTTGCTCCTTTCCCCAGGATAGGAGTCACAGAATCCTGAGAATGAATGTGCCCTCACTTGCCCCAATTGCCCAGGCCTTAGGCATTTGTTGACTCAGTCCTCCCACCCCTACCCTGTGCTTCTGGGGGCCTTTCCTATACCAACCATCCTACTCCCTGCTCCCAGGGCTCTTGATGTCTACTTTCATCTAACTAGTACTCTTGTCATTTTTCTCCCCATTTCATGGATTGGGTAACTGAGGCCCAGAGAGGCTAAGTGCCTCATGCTTGGTTGCAGTGAGTCAGCAGCAGCACAGAGCTGGGGCTAGGACTTACGTTAGGTCTCTTGATTTCCAGTCTTGAGGTTCTCTCCACTGCTCTAGGGGACCCTTATTTCCTTCCCAGACCCATTCCCTGAGGTTCTCTATCCTCTCTTCTGAGGTTGAACACATACTTATTCATGCAAATGAGATGGAAATATTTTTAATCCCCAGAGGGGCAACCTCACGGAGTGAAACCATTTCCCTTCAAGCTGGGACCAAGCCCTGGGTCCTGTGCAAATCCCATATGGCCAGAATTCCTTTTCTGCTTCCCACTGAGGGATTCCTTCCCCCCAACCATTTGAGGCTTCTGAACCAATGGTTGAGAGGTCAACCTGAGGGGTCAGGGGTTCTCAGACCAGGGTATAATCTGTGTGAAGTGAAATGGGCCAGTGGTGATGGTGCTTGGGTGGAACATGGGATACTTAGAGACTAGGTATGTCTAAAACAGGGCTGTCCCCTCCAGGAAGCAGGGACCTGGTTGTGGGAGAGAGTCAGGGAAAGGAAGTCACATACTGGCCAGAAAAAAAAAAGTCCCCCATGGCCAAGAGGAAGTAGCCAATGAGAGGAGGAGTCTTGCCATAGCAGTATAAATAATCACAGGGCTTCCGGAAGCTCTGCTCTGTTCCAGAACTCAGAAGAGTAGTTCCTCTCCCCAAGGCCCTGTGAACTGCAGGAGGAGACCAGGGTGATGGCTGGGGCTAGGACTTCTCATACTTACCCCACTAATAATTACAGCAGCCTGTTTATTTGGCACTTCCTTTGTGCCACACCTCATGCCAAACACTTTCTTCATATTAGCTCATTTCATACTCTCAGCAATTCTAACACAATAGGCAAGATTATTTCCATTTTACAGATGAGAAAATTGAGACTCAGGAAACTTACATGTGTTGCCCAAGATCAAACATGACTGGTTCATGGAACTGATATTAGAATCCCTGGCCAATCTGACTCCAGGGTGTATTCTCAGTGATAGTGCTTTAATGCACCATGTTCCCTACCCAAGTTTAAAAGCTTCTAATTTTTCAGAGGTGCATGCCATGATCTCAGGAAAAGGACAGAACATTAAGGGAGGAATCAAATGTTTTCCTCTTCTGTCCATCCCTCTTGTCTGGGCTTGAAGGATCTACCTCACCCCACCAAGGGCCTTGAGAGAAGATGCTAATGTCTGGGAGCTGTAGCCTCTGCCTCATTCATCATCATTACACACCCAGATTCCAGACCAAATCTCAGCCAGGCTCAATCTGCAGGATTCTCCTGCACAGAGTGGCCAGATAGGGTTTGCTGTGCTTACAAGAATTGTGGTCAGCTCTCCCTCCTTTTCCCCACCCCTCGGGCACCCTGGCTTGAGGTAGGGCAGCTGTCTAGAGAACTGTGCTCCTTACTCAACAGGTTTCTCATTGTGCCTTTTGGTTTGCAAGCAGTGCCAAGATGTCAGGTTTAGAGTTAAAACATTAGTGCACTGGGCAAGAAGGGCCCTGAATTGATAGAGGCTCCACCCATGGCTGCATGTTAGAGTGACCAGGGACAGCTGCTCTGTGCCAGAACCCCTCTCTAGTCTACTCAGTGGGAGGGGTCCCTATCTGGTAGAGGATCTGGTAGATCCCTAAACTTGTGTATCCTCTTTTTGTGTCTATACTGCCTGAAGGAAAAAGAAAAAAGTAGCTAATACTTATTGAATGCTTATTATGACCAAGGCACTATTCTAAATGCCTTACATGTATTAATTTACATAATCCTTACAACTGCCCAGTGATGTAGGTATTATTTTATTCTCATTTTACAGATAAAACTGAAGCACAAAGAGGTTAAGTAATTTGTCGAGAGTCACACAGGTAAAAATAGCAGAACCAAGATTTGACCTTATTCGGGTCTGGTACCAGAACTTAGGTGCTTCACATAATACATCATGCCATCTTCCTTACACCTGAGTATGATTGCTTGGTCTTAGGGCCTCTCTCTCACTCTATATCTTCCTCTCTGATGTCTGTCTTGATGAGATTGCAAGATGATGTCAGGTTAAGAGAACAGGAACTGGTTTCCTTCTGTGTGTCCCCATTCTTTCTTCCCAATGGGTAGAGGCCTCCATAACCATGAGTGTCCCTTTATTCTGTCCATAGGTCACTGCATCCAGAGGGGCCCAGAAGGGGAAGGAGGCATTGCCTCCACTGTGGCAGCTGCACCCACGATGCAGAGCATCAAGTGTGTGGTGGTGGGTGATGGGGCTGTGGGCAAGACATGCCTGCTCATCTGCTACACGACTAATGCCTTCCCCAAGGAATACATCCCCACAGTGTTCGACAATTACAGCGCCCAGAGCGCGGTTGACGGGCGCACAGTGAACCTGAACCTGTGGGACACAGCGGGCCAAGAGGAGTACGACCGGCTCCGCACACTCTCCTACCCTCAGACCAACGTCTTTGTCATCTGTTTCTCCATTGCCAGTCCACCCTCCTACGAGAATGTGCGGCACAAGTGGCATCCAGAAGTGTGCCACCACTGCCCCGATGTGCCCATCCTCCTGGTGGGCACCAAGAAGGACCTGAGAGCCCAGCCTGACACCCTACGGCGCCTTAAGGAGCAGGGCCAGGCGCCCATCACACCGCAGCAGGGCCAGGCCCTGGCCAAGCAGATCCATGCTGTGCGCTACCTCGAGTGCTCAGCCCTGCAGCAGGACGGCGTCAAGGAAGTGTTTGCTGAGGCTGTCCGGGCTGTGCTCAACCCCACGCCCATCAAGCGTGGGCGGTCCTGCGTCCTCTTGTGACCCTGGCACTCAGCTTGGAGGCTGCCCCTGCCCCCCTACCAGTTGTGCCTTGGCGCCTTGTCTGCCCCCAGCTGTGCCTTAAGGACTAATTCTGGCACCCCTTGCCAGGGGGCTCCCTGAATGCCCTTTTCTCTGAATGCCTATTTCTCCCGAAGGAGGCCCCCAGAGAAAGGGGCTTTGGGCCCTGCCCCACTCTGCTTGGGAACACCCGGTATTCCTGAGAGCTCACCCAGGCCAAGGTTGGACGCCTCCCCCAGAAGCCAACCCAGTGCTCCTCCCCCATTTTCCCTACTGACCAGTTGATCCAGCTTTCCACACAGATGTTGCTGCCTATTATGGTGCCTTCTCTCAGGTTAGGAGCTCTCAGCTGTCCCTAACCTTTCCCTCGCTGCTCTTCGAAATGCTCCCCCCTCAAGATGCTCTCTCCCTTTCCCAAAGAAGGAGCCATAGAATCCTGAGATGAATGTGCCCTAACCTACCCCCATGTGCCCAGGCCTTATGCATCTGCTGACTGACTCAGCCCCCCCACCCCCACCCCAAGCTCCTGGGGGCCTTTTCTACCCCCATCAGCATCAATAAAACCTCCTGTCTCCAGTGGCCCTGGCTCCTCCCTGTGTGCTGGGCATTGGGGGTTGGGTAGGGGATGGGCATGGGCTAGGGCTCCCCAGAGACTGGGAGCCTTTTGTTTCCTGTAAAAGGGGACAGGAGACAATAGGCTTCATTGTGGTTCCCCCCAGCCCCCAATTTCCCTAACAAAGCTCTGGGCTCCTTTGGAGGGGCCAGTCTTGCTCTGGGGTTCAGCCACAGATTGTATAGTGGACTGAGATGCAAAGCATTAAGGAAAAACTTTCTGATCTGAGGCTCAGGAAGGAGAAGCTGAGAACCATCAGCCTGCAGGCAGGTGCTCACAGTTCTGCATTTGAGAGCTGTTGCCTTACACCCTAAGGTGGCAGGCCTTCACCGTCAGAGCTGGGGCTAGAAATGAGGCCTGTGCCTCAACCCAAGACTCTCCCAGTTATCCCAGCTACCAAGCCTTGAGTCATTACAGGGATACCTCAGTCACTCCTACTCACCAAAATTGTGGCTTAGACCAGCCTTAGGAGACGCCAGACCTAAGGTGGGAAGAAGGGGGATGGGGGGATGCCATTTAGAATCATACCATCATGGACTTCTTTCTTACATCCTGGAGCGTGTCCCTCACCTCAGTTCCATTAAAGAAAGACCCAGCCGAAGCCCCAAGACAACCAAGTCTAGCCCAGACTTTTGGAAACAAAAAAAAATTTATTTTCCTTTGAAATAAAATGTACAACCAAAAGAGGTCAGGGCATGGGGCAGTAGGGAGGATAGGGAGACACCAGAGAGCCCATTCTGGGGCAGGAATCTGCCTCTGACTCTACCCTGTACCTTTGCTTGTAAGGAGGAAGAGTCCATCAGCCATTGATTTCAGAAGGGAAGGAAAATAAATGTGCCAGTGCTTTTTCTGGAGCAGGTCATCCTTCAGGTACAGAACACTACCTCAAGGTAGTGTCAGGACCACAGACCAGCAGAGCCCTTGGAAATCATACAGCCCTCCTACCCACCAATCACCCGCATGGGCACACTAAGGCTTAGATAGGGGAGGGGTACACACCAAACAGGAGGTGAAGTCAGGGTTAGAACACCTGGGCAAACTTAGCAAGGGACTGTGGCCACAGGCCTGGGCATGTGCAGGAGATAATTACATACACCAGTCAAGTGAATGACCCGTGGAGAGTAATGGCTGTGGTTTTTGGGTAGCAACCACTGCTCAGTGGTCCCTGACCTCAGCAAGAGGTGGCTATGTAAAGGCCAAGAATCGATGGTGGTTATGAACCTCAGAACTTTTTTTAGCACCAGATGCTGGAGCTCTCCTAACAGCTCAGCTTCTTGGGGCCTCTCAGATAAGGGTGATGCTGCTTGAGGGTCCCTGTGCCCTCTCAAGTGGGGTGAGGGAAAGGAGAAGCCAGCAGGGCTACCTAAAGCCCTGCCCTATGCCCTTCCACCTTTCCTCCCCGCTCCCCCCAGCTTCCACAGGGTCCACAGAGGACACCAGGTGGGGATAGCCAGAGTGGTGTCTTGTTTCTATTTCTGGGCAGTGGACCACAGCCTCCTTCTTAGCAGGAGAGAAAGGGTTTAGAATCGCTTTTCCTCAGGCTGAGAGGTAATGAGCAGCTCCTTGTTCCCGAAGTCCCACCAGGCTGTCATGTGGAACGCCATGTTGGTTAGGACAACGGTGTACTCCAGGATGGCAAAGATGGTGTACACTGTTGTGAGGACACAAGAATAGGGCATGGTGAGACTCCTGCCCCCACCCACCAGGGGCCTCTTGATAAATCGCCACCACCACATCTCTACACAAGAGACACAATGGCAGTCAGCCCCCAAGGCCACTGCTGTCTCGAACATTATAGAAAGCATCACAACTGTCCCATAGCCACTATGACCACGTACGAATCCCAGCCTGGCCTCACCTCCAGCCTCACAATACATGTTGTGCCGAAAGTAGACAGCCAGCGCCGTGAAGAAGGAGATGAAGTTGATGATGAAAAGCCGCTGTTTCCAGTTGTAAGACTTGCGGTCCTAGAGGATGGGCTGTCTGATCACTCTGCAGCCTGTTGGATATGTGTGGGCAGCCTCCCCTCTTAGCCCCAACTCCTAAGGGCTGTGTCTCACCTCCCTTGGTTATGGAAGGGGCAAAGGCAAGGGCAGCAGGAATGATGGGCATGTTCATATCCCTGCATTTGGGAGTATAATGAAGGCAAGGAGCAGAGCCATCCTGCCCCTCCCACTTCAGCAGGATGGAATATGAAAGTTACCTGGAGTCACCTCCCAACCCAACCCATCCACATACTGTGAGGAGAAGAAAGGTGTCTGGGGGTGGGGGACAAGGATGGGGGCAGGGCACTGGAGTTATTACAGACCATGGACTGCTGACACAGTTCCTAACCCATTGCAGCCTGGGTGCTGTCCCTCATTCTATCCCTATTTGGAGTCTCCATCTCTTCTATTTTCCAGTCTCCCATACTAAGCAAACACTGTCCTAGATTCTGACCAATCCATCACCCTCCACTCATCCCCAAGTCCCAGCCTCAGCCCGATTCCCATTAACTCCAGTTCCTACCTCACCATTACCCGCATCCTGAGGACCGGTGTCCTTGATTTTCCTCTGGGCCACTTAGAGCCCCACTAGGGGTAGACCGTACCTCCTGACTTACTGTGTGCTTCTTGGTCAGCCGCCAGAGAATACAGGTGAGAAGCATGTGACTGAGGGAAGAGGCGATGAACACAATGAAAGCATTTTCGTGGATGGCTGGAGGGAGAGGGGAGGGTTGGGAGCCGCTCTACAAGGAGCATCCAAACCCCTCCCCCTGAAGGTCTGAGGGAGGGAGGGCGCAGGGGCAACCCTTCCCAACCCTTCCCCCTGCTCCTCCTTCCCTCATGTGGGCACCCACTGAAGTCCTCAGAAGAGGAGACGTAGGTGAGCACTAGCAGTGCGAGGTTCTCGATGACGTTGAGGCCAAAGTTGAGGCGGCAGAGCGGGCGGTAGCCAGGACATGGGGACGCGCAGCTGAGGTAGTGGTTCCAGTAGGCGAAGGCCACCAAGAAGCGGGGCGCTGAGTGCAGGCCGATGCAGAAGCGCCACACGTAGCGCTGGGGCACCTCCCCACCGATGGCTGAGCTCACCGAAGGCAGGTAATTGGGCACCTAGAGAGTTGTGACCAGTGCGGTGGCAGGCCTCCACTGGCCCCAGCCACCCACCTGGAGCTCCTTCTCTCCATCAATCAAAATCACCCTGGCCCTCAGAAGGCTCCAATCCAGCCCCTTCCTTTCCCAGAAGTCCTCCTTCAGGCACCCCCAGAGCTCTCCTGGGAGACGTTCTCTTCCAGGTTCCTGCCCCTCGTGTGCTTGTTCTCATTCCTCAGGCAACCTGGGGTTTGTGCAAGGGCTTGATAGGACTTTTCCATCTCCCTACACAGAGAACCTACATACGGCTAGGGAAGCTGAAGACAGGTTCAGACTCTCGTGAGCCCATAGCACAGAGCTATGGGAGATTCCATGGCCCAGGACCCCAGATTCAGTCCTGAGGACAGGAATGAGTCACAGACCACCTGAGCTTTCTTGGGACAGTGCTGGAATCACTGCCCAGCTGAGCTGTTCTTGACTGCTCTCACTTCTACTTACTCTTCTGGGCAGGTGTGCCAAGGTGGTAGAGGATGAGGTCCTGGGGGAGCTGGGTCAGGAGGGTACCCCCACCCTGATCATGTTTAAGAAGGTGGGTGCTGGGCGCCTGGGTGGCTCAGTCGGTTGAGCGTCCAGCTTCGGCTCAGGTCATGATCTCATGGTTTGTAGGTTTGAGCCCTGCGTCGGGCTGTGTGCTGACAGCTAGCTCAGAGCCTGGAACCTGCTTCAGATTCTATGTCTCCCTCTCTCTGATCCTCCCCTGCTCGCACTGTCTCTCTCTGCTTCTCAAAAATAAATAAAAAACATAAAAAAAAAGAAGGTGGGTGCTCCTAACCTGGGGTAGTCTAAGGAAATGACCCTATTCTTGTGCATCCCTCCCATTCATCTTTCTCAAAGCCTGGAATTCTTCATTCCTTCAGGAACTGGAACACTTCATCACGGTTGAGGGAGGAGGAGGAGGTAACACACACAGCTGCGAGGAGGATCGGTGTGTTGCTCGTGTGAGAGGGTGATAGGATGAGGGAAGAACAAACAGTCTGGATGGGGATAGGAAAGCCAGGGGGAAGAGGATCTCTCAGACTGCAGGGCCTGGAACAGTGCTTCTACCTTAAACATGCATACAACTAACCAGGGATTGTAGGATGTAGGGGGTCTGGAATCTGAGAATCTGCATTTCTAAAGGATTGGTCCATGGCACTCATTTTCTGTGGACTTTTTTTTATACTTTCAGCAAGGACCAGAGCAGTGCCAGAGCCCAGGGACCCAGAGAAGGAAAGACCCTGCTGTGACTATAGCAGGACCAGTCTTCAGAGATTGAGTTCAAGAAGATCCCGTTCTTTCTCCTAATGGTGACGCTGATGGACCCCCATCAATTTTGGGAACGTAGGCAATGATGGAGGCAGCTCACAGGGCACTGGTGGGCCAGGGGGAATACTAGCCAGGGCCTTTGCAGTCTTCACAGAAAAGGAGATAGATTCCCCTTAGCACTAACAAAGGAAGCTAAGTGCAGAGCTCTCTGAGAGGGTGCTGCTCTCAAGGCCATGGCTTGAAATACCATAGCTTGAGACCAGGCTCAGATACTCACTCTGAGTAATCAGTAAAGAAGCAGCATGGAGGCTTTGGAGCCACACAAACCCGGGTCTGCATCCCATCTCTGCCTTTATTAGTTGAGTGACCTTGAGTAGTCACTCACCTCTCTGAGTTTCAATTTCCTCATTGGCAAATAGGGATACTACCACCTACCTTGCAGGATGATTGTGAATATTACATATGATGTTTGCAGAGCATCTGCAGTGTTTAGCACACAGTGTGTTCAAGTGATGGCTTTCAGAAGACAAACTTCCCTGAAAAGCCTGCAAACAGCTGGTGAGCTATGTGGTTATTGAACATGGGAAGCCCGCATAGGAGCAATAGGCAAGAACTGTATCTTCATCAAAGACTTCTGAGCCCACCAAGTCTCCTTACTTTTCTGCCCCTCTGAATAGGTCCCCTAAGTAAGCTTAGTGGGAGTCTTGCCTCTATTTCCCAGAATATTCATTCTGAAAATTCCTGCCCCAATCCCAGCTACTTTAAGGGGAGCAGGACCAGCATGAGCTTGTTTATTTGTTGTTTTTTGTTTCCTCCAGCATGAGCTTTCTAAAGCTTCGCTGGGAGAGCCCAGAGCCCTAACTGATGCTGAGAAACAGGTAAAGGGTACAGGTGGCAAAGATCTGGGAGGATATCACAAGAGGAAGGGAGATTTAGGGTCCTGTGGCTACTGGTGTCATCCTCATAAGCTCCTCTAAGATTAGGGATGGAGGAAGGATGCTGAGAGCAGGGATTTCCTCTTACCCCCCCCCCCCACACAAACACACATGCACACACATGCATAATCAGGTATAGATATTCATTTATGTTCCCCCATCCCAAGCACACAAGTTCTCCACTCACCAACTATGCCAGTAACATCAGGATCTATCAGAGACCAGGTGCCCAATTCACCCCAAATCTCCCCATGAGCTAGGAGCTAACAGTACTGAAATGGGAACATAACCTCTTTCCTCAAGAACAAAAACCCTCTGGGGCACCTGGGTGGCTCAGTCGGTTAAGCATCCGACTTCAGCTCAGGTCATGACCTCACAGTTCATGGGTTCAAGCCCCACACCGGGTTCTGTGCTGACAGCTCAGGGCCGGGAGCCTGCCTCAGATTCTGTATCTCCCTCTCTCTCTGCTCCTCCCCTGCTCACACTGTCTCTCTCTCTCTCTCAAAAATAAATAAACACTAGGGGCACCTGGGTGGCTCAGTCAGTTAAGCCTCCGGCTTCGGCTCAGGTCAGATCTCACGTTCGTGGGTTCGAGCCCCGCGTCGGGCTCTGTGCTGACAGCTAGCTCAGAGCCTGGAGCCTGGAGCCTGCTTCTGGTTCTGTGTCTCCTTCTCTCTCTGCCCCTCCCCCTCTCATGCTCTGTCTCTCTCGGTATCAAAAATAAATAAAACATTAAAAAATAATAATAAATAAATAAATAAATAAACACTAAAAAAACAAAGTTTAAAAAGAACAGAAACCCTCCACCTCCTGGAGGCATGGCTCAGTGGATCTGTGCCAAGGCAGTAGATCAGAAATTCACATGGTATAAAGGATGAAGGTCCAAAAAATTCTCTATCATAAGCACCTCAGATTGCGCCAATTGAGATTCATTCCTTTGATAAAAATCCCCTGAACTTATGGATGACTTTGCTACCTACTGCCCTCATCCCTTGCCAACTGAACATAACCTCCCATTCCTTTAAATTCAGCCTGCTACCCTTCTCTGGACTCCATCCCTCCCTCTCTATCCTCATAGTCCCTATCTTAGCTCTGGTCTCCTCAGTAGCATGATCTATTGCAGTAGCCTCCTCACTGATCTCCCTCCTCTTGCCCCCGGCCCTTAAATCTGTTCTCCACTCAGGAGCCAGAATGCTCTTCTAAAACATAAGTCTAATGATATCCCTTTCCTGCTTAAAATCTCTCCAAAGCTCACCACTGCCCTCTGTATAAAATCAAAAGTTGTCAGCCTGGCATTCACAAAGATCCTTCTTTAGCCCCATGTCAGAAATGCCCCCTGCTCCAGGAAGAAAGTCTTCCCCAACACCTAGGCTGGATTAAGTGTTTCTTCTGGGCCCTGTGATCCTTATGCTCCCCTTTATTCCCTAATGTCCCTTTATCACAATAGGATTCCCATCCCACTCTGCTGTGACCGTCTGTGTCTGTAGGATGAGAGGCTAAGGGCAACTCCATGTTCAGTTCCATGCTTCTGACACAGAACCTCTACCCCTGGGCCCTCAGGAAAGGCCTGGTGGACTGCTCTTGGAGGCAGGAAGTCCATCTCAGTTTCTAGCTGGCAGAGCCCTGAGTGGACAAAGGTTGAGGGGCCTGAGGCTACCAACGTAGAAACCAAGCCTGAAGATTCTAGGGCAGGGCTGGGGGGTCCTCTCAGGCCAGACCTCCAGTCTGGGTCAAAGCCACTTATGACTTCTGGCTCCTAGCCCCATCTAAGTCCCCAGTCCTGGCTTCCTTTCCAGTCTGGTCTTTCTTCAGCTTTCCTCCTCCCTCTCATGACCTCTCTTGCCTATTCCCCTCCCTTCCCTTCCCTTCCCCCCTCTGCTCCCTGGAAATCTCTGTAATCTTCTACTCTCAGAGGACTGTGACTCCACTTCCCTTTAGTCTCTCCTCACAAATTCCCCGAACACTGACTTGCCCCCTACCATCCTTGTATCCCTTTCCCCTTTCTCTGATCCTCTGCCTTCTCTCTTACACTCTGATTCCACTCTTACCAACATCTCCTGACCTGGCCCTGACCCAGATGCGGGGGAGCTTGGCACTCACCCCACAGTCAGTGGCCACCGTGTACTCAAAGTGGAACACCAGGGACCAGATGATGCAGAAGAAGAAGCCGAACATGGGGAAAGTGATGACCCACCAGATCATGGCTGTGACGCGGAGCCGGAACACAATCCCATCTGGGTCCAAGGGCTGGAAGGCCGCAGAGAACATCCTGTAGGGAGTGGTGCCCAGGCAAGGTGAGGGACATAACTTGGAGCCTGCTGGGACACCTGGGCCTTGGGAAGTGGAGCCTTTTCCAGAACTGGCTCCTCTGGGTATAGGGAAGAGCCACATAGAAAGAGCATAAAGGGAAATGAAAAGCAGTGCAGAAGGTAAGTAGGTGCAGAGAGAGATGGGGCAGGAGCAGCTGAGCCAGGCAGGGTCAACTCTTAGGAATCCCTTTGGCACAATGGTCCTGTAGGTCTACCTCTTAAGGAGTCTGGAGAATAGAGGCTCCCAGTGCCTGGACATTGGAGTCTGATAGACATCTCTACCTCAAGATTCTCACACCCACTCAGAAGGATCAGAGGTAGAAAGGTTATTATTTCTGTTCCATAGAACATTGGACTAAGGTCTTAGCCACTTGATAGCTTAAAGCTCCCAAGTCGAGGCTTTCTTCAGGTCAAATAACCTAGACAAAGGACCCTTGGCTCAGATGGGTCCAAGCCCTCCCACTGACCCTGTCTGACCACATTCCTCCTCTTCACCCAAGTTCAACTAGGAACTGTGGGAGTGCCCAGAACCTATTTCAATGGGGCCACTGGCGGCCAACCAGCCCACCCCCAGGCTCAGAATGATCCAAGCCTCAGGCCAACAGTACCATCATCTCAAGATACCAGGGTCCCTGCAGAGGCTTCTCCTTCCTCTTGAAGAAGACCATGTCACCCATTCCAAAGTTTATGGGAATCTGAGGGTCATGGAAACCTTCTCCACTCAGCTCGAGCCTGTTGTGCTGGGCCAGACCCAGCAAGGTCAGACCCAGACCAAGGAAGCCAGCTTCTTCCACTCCCTTCTCCCTTTAGGCAGAGAAGTCCCTCCTTCCACCCCCCACTGCCCCAACCACCATGACTTATGAAACGGGTTCCCTTCTGGGGGACAGACAGAAATGGCTTGGTACTCAAAGGCCTAGGACCAAACTTTCTTTGGGACTCATACCTCCCACCACTAAGGGAGTCCTAGTTCACTAGTCCAGCTCCGCATAAGGGAAATGAGGGAGGGGGCACGAACTGAGCAACACTTACGCTGGGTGCTGAAGGATCCGCTGGGTGCTGAAGGATCTGGGGCTTGGGTTGAGGGCTCTAGCCAGACTGAAACTATTCTAAGACTGGAGGGTCCCACCCCTAGCTCTCCAGGGCCTGCCCTCCCACCCACAGAACTCAGCTCTCCACGCTTGCCTAAGCACACAGCCCTCCCAGGACCAATAAGGTCACATCATAAACCCTGGAACACTCTGCAAAGGTAAGGGTGATAGTGGCTAAAGTCGGCCCACAACAGCTTCCTTGCCAGGGATGGGGGTGGGGACGTTTTTGAGAGTTATATCCTGGGATATAGGCAGGTTTCTGAGAAGGAAAAGGGAGAAAGCAGAACAGGATTTCACCCCTTCCTGTTGGGCCTCACTGGAGAGCTAGTTAATCTTAGGGTAATATACATTCAGGATCCAAAACAGATCTGGATGGGCCTGAATATGAGGTATCAGTGTCCAGAAACTGCTAACTCAGCGCAAGATGCCTTAACAGGGGTCTAACAGCCAGTAATAGGAACGCAACAGTACTATTTTTCTCTGCACTACCCAGGCCATATGAAGTCCTATGCCCAGATCAGGGCCTCATATGGAGAGATTAGTGACCGACTGGGCCAAGACTAGGTGGGGCATGTCCTGTGAGGGTTGCCTGAAAGAACTGGAAATAGGCTACCCAGTAAGAGTAAACTCGGGAACCTCTGCCCCCATTACTGCTGTCCTATCTCAGCAGGGCTGGCTTGATGCCAGGAGAAAGAGTAGCTCTGAGGCTCCCAAAGCAGAGACAGTGCAAAGGCAGACATTCACCAGAAAGAGACTGTTATGTCCATTACAAGAAAGAGCTTGCTAATTGTTAGTTACTAAGCTTCCTTAGAATAGGCTGCCTGGAGAGGAAGGAAGCTCCCCATCACTGGAGACATGCAAGCAAACACAGAGTCATCTAATTATAGATGTGTTATAGTAAGTTACTTCTTTTATTCCTAGGGTTGGCCATTCCTAGAATATTCCAAATGAGAAATTCAGAGCATACATCCACCTGGGCTGCCCCAAGGTGGCTCCAACATGGTAGTCCCAGAGAGTGGGGACAAAATATTGCCTGGGTCATTGAGCTCAGTCCTGCCCCAGAGTGGCTAGGTACCCCTCCTGCAACGACCTATGCCTTAGCTCCCTAACCAGTATGCCAAGAATGGGTTATAGGCATGCCACATATGCTGGCTTTCTGATTCTATCAGCCCTCAGGAGCCAGCCATGAAGGGCAAAGCAAACAGCCTATTCCATTTAACTCCATATGCCTTACAAATATTATAATTACATGCATGGACTAAGACTAGGTGGTGCCAGGCCTTCCTTTTCAAAGAGCACTGGGCTGGTGGGGCAAGGGGGTCCTATTCATTTATTCGACAAATTATTTCTGATTCAGATGTAGTACCCACCTTGAAGGAGTTTCTGGACTGGTGGGGAACAAAAATACAAATATGATGTGATAGAACTGTATGAAAGATAAAACAGGGAACTGTGGGCACCCAGAGGAGAGAGTGATTAAGTCTGCCCCAAGGAGGTTAGGGAAGGCTTGTCAAAGGAGGAAACATTTGAGAAGGGTTTTGCAAGATACAAAGGCGTTAACCAGGGTGAGAGAAACATTTGCTGCATTATCTAAGGTGAAAACTGGTTCAGGAAAGTCCATTGGTTGGATCCTTTTTGATTCTCCCCCTCAAGATCACCTGGTCTCCCCCTTTTCATCCAGTCCTATTCTTTCCGATGGCTCTCAGCCTTGGGTCTCATCAGACTGGCTGCCTGCCACTCAAGGCCAACATCTACCCATCGACAAATCAAGGAGAGAGAAAACTTCCAATCATAAGAACAAAAGAAGTAGGCCCCACTCCATCCCACCAGCCAGAGCCCACTCCAGTCATAGTCCTATTTCTGGAGCAAATGCTCTTTACAGGGAGGCAAGAAGCTGAGCTGACCGGGGGGCCTTCAGAGCTCTCTCTGACACTATTCCAAGGGTCCATGTCAGGCCCTGCCTCCTTTCCACCTAGAGCGCCTGGGCTCTTCCTCTCCTGCCCTGCCTTCCAACCTTACAATCTCCTTTTCCTCCTCCTCCTCTGCTCCTCACCCTTCACATTTCCCAAACCACCTTCCTATCCTTCCTCTATCTGGAGCTCTACACTACTCCTCAGGAGGATGAGAATTGCCAGCCCCATTTTAGACATGGGAAGCTGAGGCTCAGTCTCTGTCTCAGGTAATAGAGAGTCAGTGGGTGAATTAGGAGTGTAATAGAGGTCAACATAGGTCTCACCCTCTTTGCCCTGAAATACTGCAGAGAAAACTCACGTCTTTCCTCCTGGCCCAGCACACTATATCCCTGCTCAGATGGCACATGGCTACCTGGGGAACATAGTCCATATACACATATGGAACACATATATATACACATCATCAGGCCCCCATCCAGACACACACAGATATGGTCTCTCCCACACACATACAGTCACAGGCATGCATACATAATCACATTCCCACAGAGACAGGCACAGCCCACAGTGCCACACTAAGAGGCCCCAGCACCCTCTAGCCCAGTCCAGTTCTCTCTACATCCCCCCACGAAACCCTCAAGCTCCTGAACCTGCCCCTCTATGAAGTAAGGACTGAATTCTGGGGCTGCCCAATTTCAGCAACTCCAGGCCCTACTGACTTCCATGGAAAGTGGCAGGAGGCTAATTCCCGAGACCTCAATTTGCAGGTACCCAGCAGCCCAGTTTGTCTGATGGACCCCCATTGGAGAGCTCACTAATCCTGTTACAATAGAATCAGGATCCAAAATCGATCCAATTGGACCTGAATATGAGATATTCCCCACCCCACCCTTCGCAAGCCCTACCCCACAGTGTGTGGCTGTAGTCTCCTCGAAGTGGAAGAGCAGGGACCAGAGGATGCAGAAGAGGAAGGCGACAAGTGGACAGCAGACTGTGACCAGGGCCACCAGGGTGAAGCGGAGCCGGACCAGGGTCCCATCCCGGTCCAGCGGCAGTGGGACCTGATACATCTTGTCAGACCTGGGGATGGAGTAATATGCTGTCAAGGCCCAAGGCAGTAAGGCTGGGACTTTGTGGTAAAGCCAGCCCTTGTGCTGAGTCCTCAGCTTAGCTGTGCCATGGGGTGGAGGGTCTGAGAAGAAAGCTATCTAGCCCCTAAATTTGGACAGCTCCTGCCCTGGCTGGGGAAGACTGACTCAGAATCCCAAGAGAACATTCACCCTCAAATTTCAGAGAAAAGACAATGAACCAAATCTGTGCTAAAACAAAGCTTGAATAGATTGGGAGAGCTTCTTCCCCCCTATACCTGGCTTTACAGGTCTATGACAACAGGAGCTGGTTTAACTGGTCTCTCTCGTTTCAGGAACCAATCCTAAAACCTCTCAGCAGATAGAGGGGCCCATCTCCTCTCAAAGGCCTTTGAGCCTCTAGGTTTTAAGGGCTCCCATCAGCTTTCCCTGCTTTACCCACTGGCCCAGGGCCTTCTGTACCTTCAGTCCCTTCCCAGGCTCTGTGTGCCTGCACCACAGTGCACAGCACAAGGGCTCCATGGAAGCCAGTAGAACCCTGACCCCCTGCTCATCCCCCCCGGCTGCCTCATGTGCTCTGAGGGTGAAAGGCTTTGCAGAATCAGGCCTGGTGCTAGCCTGGGCTTGCTCTTTGCTGGAAAGAGCTGCCGGATCAGCTTCTGGAGGCTTCCCAGTACCCATGGGGCCTGTCCATCCCCCTCCAGAGAGGAAGTAAAGGCTACTGAGGACTGTGACTCCCTGCTCAGATAAGGACAGTACAGTCAAGAACTATAATGACCAAGTATACACCAGCAATCCTAGCCCAGCCTCCCTCAGTGCACAGAGGGGAAACTGAGGCTAAGAGAGGCGCAGGAACCTGCTCAGGGTCATACAACAACTAGAAGGGAGAGCCAGCAGTGGGGAGATGTGGGGCCCATAGGGTCACAAACTGCAGCTCTAGCCTTCTTTGACTCCTTCCTCTCTGGGACAGAGCTCTGGGCAGAAAGGTCAGGTTAGATCAGATTAGGAGGGGAGAGAGAAGGGGCACCTGTCCATAAGAGAAAGAAAGGTAAATCAAAGCCTGTATAGATGAATCAGTGAGCCTCATTGCAGTGTCCCCACTGCAAAAACAGAGAAACCAACATGCAGAGAGAAAGGCCTTTCCTCTAAAGCCAGATGCCGGGCCTGAGGGAAAGCCATCTTTGGATCTTAGGCTTCTTGTGGCCAAATGAAGGCTGGCTCCAGATTCATAAAGAACCCGCCCTTCGGGACTCAAAAGGTCTTGCCAGATCAAGTCCCACCTCTTCCTGGCCCCGCCCTCAGCAAGAACCTGAAGCTAACCTCCTAGCATTCCAGAACCAGGTGAATCACCTCTATGTTCTCCTCCATCTTACCCCACCAGCCTCTCTGCCAGGCCCGATTAGCCAGCCTGCCCCAGTTACCCAACCTCTTTTCTGCTTTCAGGGACCAGAGATCTCCCAGCAGAATTGCAGAATTGGAGCTGGTGCCCCTCTCAAATTGAACACATTTCTTGGATCCTCCTCAAATGGACTGTAAGTCCCTAGAGACTCTAGAAGAGGAAAGACTTCCCCACCCAGCCCAAACCCTGATTCTGCGCTTGTAGCAGCACTAGTCTCCTCTCTGAAGCCAGTGGCTCTAGAACCCTCAGGAACAACTGGGATGCCCAAACTGAAGACCAGATCCTCAGGGAATGAACAGGCACTGCCTGAGGCAGGGAGTGGGTAAATAGGGTGGAGGAATAGTCTGTTCCACTGCTTGGAGGTATGCCTGGCTTCTCTTTTAGCTGTGTGACCTTGGGCAAGTCATCTAACCACTTTGGGCCTTTATTCACAGTTGTGCAACATGAAGATCATGTGGTTTAGATTTCTAATAATCCAACATGGTCATTTTACTTCCCCAGGTCTCAGGACAGGGAGCTTACTACCTGAAGGATAACTCTTCAGTCCCACTCAGCTCTAACTTTTACATAGGGACTACTTACCTGGAAACTACTTTCTTAGGAGTACCCCTATGTTATCTCCAAAGGTCCCAGAGATCTCCTCGGCACCTAGCTAGAATCCATACTTACTGGGTACCTTCTGAGTATGAGGCAGCCAGCTTCATGCTCCATATACATTGTTTCTTTTAACCCTCACTATAATTCTATGAGGCAGGCCCTATATAGCCTGTGTATTTCCATTTTACAGAACAGGAAACTGAGGTTGAAGGAGGTTGAAAACACTTGCCCAAGGTCACAGGCTAGTAACTGGCAGAGGTGGAACTTGAAATTACTCTATCGGGTTCCAGAGCCTCCTCACACCTCCATCCCTGGCACCTAAAGAGAAATCCCCAACAGCAGACCCTGTGGAATGAAGGAGAGCTCAACCAGCGCACACCCAGTACCATGTGGGGATTAGGGCGGGTAAAGAGTTAGTTCAGAAGTGGGGACAGCAGGAGATCCTGGGAAAGCACCAGCACCTTCAGAGCTTGAGGCTGGGCGGTGAGGAGGCTGGACCTCGTGGCGGAGCTCCCCCAAGTGGGGTTGCCCCGCGGTCCGGCACACCCATCCCCATACTCACCCAGGCTGTGGCGGCGAGGAGGCCGCGCCGGCGCAGGCCGGGCTCTGGGGGAACCCGAGCGGAGCCCAGGCCCGGCCTGGGGCAAGCGGCTGGGGGGG